>NC_142339.1:53018869-53251369 GCF_054954075.1 Amborella trichopoda | reverse complement strand
TTTAAAGCTTAAAAAAAAGTGTAGATCAAACAGATCTATGGACATTTAACAATTTAAAAATTGATGGTCCAAAAATGTATTACAAAATGCACTATTTTCAAAACTTGAAATCCATTTTTTTCTTATGTTCACGCATCTTGAGTTCGAGATGATCAATTTGAGGATATTTGGGCATCATAATAACCTCTTTTAGTGAAAATTTTTTGATGTACGCTCTAGTTTGATTATTTAGAGCCTCAAACTTATATAAACTTTTTCCCTTATAAATATATGGTGCGGTTTGTATGGAGTCAAGGCTCTAAACAATCAAAGTAAAAGCGTAACTTGAAATAGTGTTGAGAAATGTGGTTTCAATACTGAAATTCTTTGTGATAGCCTTAAAATACATTTTCATCTCTAATTATAAAATTTAAAGCTTAAAAACTAGTGTAGATCGAGCAAATCTATGAAAACTTGAAAATCTTGAAAATTGTTAGTCCAAAAATGCATTACAAGATGCACTATTTCCAAAACTTGAAATCTATTTTTTTCTCATGTCCATGCCTCTAGAGGTCCAGATGATCAATTTGAGTATATTTGAGTATTACAGCAACCTTTAGTGAAATTTTTGAGGTGTGCCCTAATTTGATTGTTCAGCTCCTAGCACTTACATAAACTTTTTCTTATAAAATACTATTGTATTTTTGTGAATATTTTAAATATATAATTACTTAATGATTAAGTTCTCTGTAAAAGATATATTTTTTTAAACAAACGATAATGACTTTTGATGTATGGCCCTTTATCAGTTCCAAAATTTTAGGGTCAAGCATTTGGACATATAAATCTTACCTTCCAAAATTGGGGGTGTACTCGTATAAATTTTTGGGAAAATTATTAAAAATCCTTCAAAATGAGTTTTTAAACTTTCTACCCCCACCTTAACATTTATTTACTCTTCTTTTTAAAAAATCAACTTTCCTTACTAACCCCCCAACCCAAAAAATAGGAGTTAAAGATAATTTTACCTCAATTTTGACCTTTACCCGTTACACCTCCCGTTAACCCATTTACTCTGTTTTCTTGACGAACCTTGGTTTTTACTCATTCCTCTATTTTCCTCATTCGGCTTCTTCCTCACGGCATCTTCATCATGCTCAAGGCTTTCTCCTTCACTACCACGGCTTCTTTCTCACGATTTTCTCTATTTTCCTCGGCTTCTTCCTCACCTCTTTTTTCCACCAGATTTCCGTCTCTAGTAGCTTCCTCACGGTTTTTCCTCTCTACGAATTTGTTTCTCTCTCCATTGGCTTCCTCACACTAATCGAATCTCTATTTCTCTGTAGGCAAAATAAATAACATACAGATGAAATTTCAACCCAAGTATTCTAGAGAGAGAGGAGAAGAGAGAGAGTGTTATGTATTTGAGAGAGATAGAGGGAGATTTTGCACAATGTAGAGGTATTCTAGATAGAGAAACGCACAATAAAGGTACTCTAGAGAGTGAAAGATGGAGATTTCGTGTAATAGAAGTATTCTAGAGAGAGACATTTCACATAGCACATATGTTTTCTAGAGAGAGAAAGAATGTTGTTTGGTGAAAGAAAATCAGTATTTATAGCAAACAAAGAATGAAGGAACAAACCAAGAACTTGGACCATTTTTGGGGGATCTGCCATTTTTTTAACACACTCCAGAGATCACAGTCTGACATTTATGAAACACGCTCCGACAAAACTATAACTCACTCCAGCATTTTCTGAAAGCACTCCGGAGATTAGTTCACTTCAGTCCGGCACTTGTAAAAAGCACTTTGGCAAAATTAAAAATCACTTCAGCGTTTCTTGAATCCACTCCAGAGATTGATTCATTGTTAATAGGCAGTTCAGAATCTAACAAATGCACACCGGCAAAACTAAGAAGCACTCCGGCATTTTCTGAATGCACTCCAGAGGAGAATGTTCACTGTTAATTAAGCACTCCGACGTCTGTAAAATGCACTATGACAACATTAGAAAGCACTCTGACATTTGCTAAAAGCACTCCTGAGATTAGTTCACTGTAAAAAAGCAGTCCGGCATCTGTAAAAAGTGCTCCGGCAAAACTAAAAAGCACTCCGGCTATTTTTTAATTCACTTCGGAGATTAATTCATTGTTAATAGTCAGTCCAAAATCTAAAAAACGTGTACCGAAAAAACTAAGAAGCACTCCGTTGATATGTTTCTTGGATACACAGGCACTTCAGTCTGGCGTTTTAGATATTCGATCTGGCATATTGTTTTCTCATAAGCACTCCAAGGAATAATAATCGCAGTCCGGTGTTAATGAAAATTGGGGTCCACCTACAGGATTTGATTACACGTTCAAAGTACGGGAAGGGGTATTTTTGACAAAAAAAAAAGACACCTTTTTCAGTTGGGGGGTTTTAGTAAAGAAAGTTAGTTTTTTTTTTTAAAAAAAAGTAAAGAGAGGTTAGAGTCGGGGTAAAAAGGTCTAAAAAGCGAGGGATTTTTAGTAATCTTTTTAAAACTTTTTCCCAGTGTTTAAAAAAACGTCGAGTCGAACCGGACTAGCCCGGTTCGACTCGAGAATCGCCATGGACGGATCGAATCGGCGAAAAAAACGAGAATCGTCCGGTTCTAGAGAGAACCGAACGATTCTGCACAATGACTCGCCGATTCACTGTACGGAATCGGCGAGTCCCATACAGTGAATCAACGAGTCCCGTACGGATTTTTTTTTTTTTTTTTTTTTGTAACCCATGATAGATTTTTTTGTAATACTTGATCGATTTTTTTGTAATCCATGATCGAATTGTTTTTTTTTTTTTTTTTGTAATCCATGATCGAATTTTTTGTTTTTTTTTGTTTTTTGTAACCCATGATAGAATTTTTTGTAATCCATCATCGAATTTTTTGTAATCCATGATCGAAATGTTTGTTTTTTTTTCTTGTAATCCATGATCGAATTTTTTGTTTTTTGTTTTTTTTTTTGTAACCCATGATAGAATTTTTTGTAATCCATGATCGAATGTTTTGTAATCCATGATCGAAATGTTTGTTTTTTTTTTGTAATCCATGATCGAAATGTTTGTTTTTTTTTTTGTAATCCATGATCGAATTTTTTGTTTTTTTTGTAACCCATGATAGAGTTTTTTGTAATCCATGATTGAATTTTTTGTAATCCATGATCGAATTGTTTTTTTCTTTTTTTGCAATCCATGATCGAATTTTTTGTTTTTTTTTGTTTGTTTTTTTTTGTAATCCATGATCGAATTTTATGTAATCCATGATCGAATTTTTGGTAATCCATGATTGAATTTTTTGAAAATTTGTGATTTTTTTTTTTAATCCATGATTGAATTTTTTTTTGTAATCCATGATAGAATTTTTTGAAAATTTGTGATTTTTTTTTTTTAATCCATGATCGAATTTTTTTTTTGTAATCCATGATAGAATCTTTTGAAAATTTGTGATTTTTTTTTTTTAATCCATGATCGATTTTTTTGAAAATTTGTTAATTTTTTTTTAATCCATATTATTTAAAGAGAAAATGAGACAAATGATGATTCTGAGGCCACCCTATCCCAGCCATATTATTCACATATCGAGTCTCAACAGCAACATTTTAGGGATGAGCACGACAGTGCAGGTGAGCATGGAGGATGGACAAGCTTCGGGGATTTTAGATTGAGAACACAACAAAACACTAACACTCAGGGATTTGGGAATAGTCAGACGCCTGCGAATATCGATAATTCGTTTTTAGATCGAATCAATGAATTGTTAAACGAATTCAATCAATGGCACCAGCGTGACTAAGAAGAACAATAACATTGCCTATCATTTTATTTTTAGATCATATGTTACTAATTTTATGCTTTATTATAGTCCATGTATGTTGATATACTTATTACATGATAATTCTATGTTTCTCTTTTTGTGTGATGTAAATTAAATGCTGAATGACGGTTCATTCAGGGAAAGAACATATCAATATTCGTATATTCATTCAAAAATATAAAAATTCTTAATGGAGTACCCTCATTTCTTATTGAATTCCTAAAAAACAATATTTATAATGAATTTTAATAATTTTTTCGGATTTTTTTAAGCTTTATTATGGGTGGTTCACCCGATTTCCGATCCGAACCGCCGATTCGCCGATTTGGATCCATTTTTTGGGAGCCCGAACCGGGTCACCGATCCGTTTTTTAAACCATCGCTTTTTTCTATAGAATACTATTGTATTTTTTTGAATATTTCAAATATATGATTGCTTAAAGATTAAGTTCCCTGTAAAAGATGTTCTTATTAAAGAAACGATAATGACTTTTGATGAATGGACCTCTGTCAGTACCAAAATTTTAGGGTCGAGCATTTGAACATATAAATCTGACCGTCCAAAATTGGGGGTGTGTATAGGATATCATCTTGTGCCGTGATTTATCTCTCTTAACAAATAAATCACCCGAAAGCCCTTTCAGCTTCATCGGATTAAATAGCGAAGTCATTATGCCATGTAACCAGGCCCTTCTCAACTTCATCGGATGATCGGATTAAGTCGCAACGTCCCTATTCCATGAAACCCTTGAACCAGTTTCATCTTGTATCGCCATTGCCTTTTCTCTGTGAAATCACTTCGTTTCCTCCCTTCGCTGCATCATTCCTATCTCTTCTTTGCGCCTTGAAACCCTAAAACGAATCATTCACGGTTTTGATCGTGTTGCTCCCTTATCTTGCTTGCCTTGCCGCATTTCCTATCGCCATTAAGAAGCGAAAACTTGCGATCCAGCGAAGCAGCACTTGCATTAAACCCTAAAACTCAGGTCCTCATCCCTCTCTGTCTCATTTCTTAAAAGAGGGGTTTTAACCAGAAGGAAGGTGGAAGAAAGCTTCAATGCGGGAATTTTAGGGTTTTGAACGGTGAGTTTTGTTTTCTAACAGGGATTATAGGGTTTGATCGAAGAATGGCGAGTTCTCTAGACATGTCGCTTGATGATATTATAAAGAACAACAGAAGAAGCAGCAATGTTGTGAGAGGCCGAGTTCCAGGCCGAGGTCGAGGCCGAGGTCAAACCAGAGGAGGTGGAGTAAGGGGTCGAGGAAGAGGACCTCTTAGGTTGAATCCTCGACCTTCTTCATATTCAATCGCAAAGGCAAGCTAAAATAGCAAACCCCTTCCTCTCTATCTATTATGGAAAGCTAAGATGATTATTCGTAGGTTTACTTTAGAACCCTAGAAGGAAAAGCTCAGCTATGCTTTGACAGTTTGACAATTCATGCATCGGTGAATGTGGTACCTAACTGAGCACGTTGGTTGATGGTTTACATGGCTTTTCTTAGAGATATTGTGGGAGTATATCAGATTATTTGCATCCCTCCATTTTGTGAAAATGGGGGATTTCAAAAATGGGGGAAGTTCCAAGATATCATTATAGGCGTTTCCTTGTTGGCGCGTATGGCTAATTGCATGTCCCTTGACTAAGGGATTATATGGGGTTTCGCGACAATGAGGAGCTTCCCTCACATATACCGCAATCATCAGTATACATCTATATCTCTCTCGTCCATGAAAACCCTTTAACCCACTGTTTCTTTTAATATTCATTCAATTCTTCATTTCGTTTACAGTTTGTTTCTACCATACTTGCGAGATCCTGGAATTGTAGTGGCTTCTACTCTCTCTGTTAGAAACTGATGAAATGCTTTCGCTTTCTGGATTTCGCTGATGATCTATGATTCAGTAGAGCATGGAGTTGTTGCTTATGCTGACCTTATTGTTCACAATTTTTCCCCATCTCGCACCAGTCTTTCAGCAGAACAAAGGATATGATATGGCAACATGACATGTTTGAGGATAGCATGATTGCTGCCGGGCTTACTGGGATTGAGTCTGGTACAAAATTATATATTTCAAACCTGGACTATGGGGTCTCAAATGAAGATATAAGGGTATGAATGATGAATCCATATCCATATTGTAATGATAGAAAAAAAAAGAGTCACATATGCACGTTTAGCTACATACACAGTTTCTATTTCGTATGTGTAGTTCTGTTTTATGTGACATTTTGCACCTAACTTGCTATTGCTTGTGAATTAGGAACTCTTTTCAGAAATTGGGCCCATCAAGAGGTGTGCAGTGCATTATGATAGAAGTGGTCGATCCAGTGTATGTATTCCTCCATGCATGTATTCCTCCATGCATGTTTTGATTTTGATTTTGTTTAGCTTGATACAGTTTCATTACATTGAACAATTGATAGCCTCAATATTCTTCTCAATGTTTACACATGGTCATAGTAGATATCTGACAGTTCAAAATCTTTCAGTATCTCTTTACGTGTGCTTCAGCTGCTTAGTTGGTTTAGTTATTTTGTAGCTAGCTTTGCTAGCATCAGTTGGCACTAGGTTTTTGGTTGTGTTACGGATGAGAAATGAAACAATATGGAATCTTAGGTGTTGTGGTTTCTTTCATTTGGAAAATGCAGAGAAAGATTGATTTAAACTGGGGATTTGGAATTTGGAGATTTATAATTTGCTATAGTTCTTACTTCCATGGAGCAGCAAGTAGCCATGAGAGTTAGACATATAAAGATGAACTAGCTGTTTGGATCACTTTTGAGTCTTGGAAGCTACATTCTTCTTTAGAGGGGCCATTCTTTTTCCAAATATGGTGATCCTTGGAATAATATTTGTGCCATTTTTATGTAAAAATCACTATCTATTTGTTATAGTTTAAAAAAAAAAAACTATCTATTTTCTATTTTAGATGCTCCTGCTCATGCTTGCTTGATGAATTGGGCCTGTAAACTTCAAATTTGGTATTTTGTTTAATTTCACGCCTTACTTGGTGTTTTAGTCATTTTCTATATTGTAATTATGTTTCATTAATGATACATTATTTTTTCAAAGAACAATTCTCTTTCTTTACAAATTGGCCTTTGTAAATCAAACTCTAATTTGGCCTCTTTAGTTTGTAAATTATGTGAATACCAACTCTTTCTTACCAATCCCTTTCGTACCTAATGGATCAGCTTCCTTGTTCTAGTCACTCCAAGAGTGATTAAAGATGGTTTGTCTTACCTTAAGCCGTAGCCAAATTTCCACAAACAAAATGTTCAATTGTCATGGACAACTCATCTTCCTACTGCTCGACTGGATGGCATTTGATGAATTCCCTTGTATGATGAACCTCTTGCATCTAAGATGAATGTATCTCTCACAGTATCTCCTAATCTAACCAAACTTGGGCTCCTGCGTGAATGCCCTTTCAAAATTCATTTTCATCATGCCATCTTGATGCGGACCACTTTCTCATGGCATAAATTTTAACGGAGATGTAGGTTTGGCGTGATCTAAGGCTTAACTTGAAGATATCTTTGAGATCCACAACCTTTATTTCTATGGGTTTTGGTAACTTAGACGTTTTGAGGTTCAAATTATGATTTAAAGCCCTCTGGAAAATTAGTGACAGGTTGTATTTACATGTGTGTTAAGGATAATAGTTATCGGGGCTTGGAGTAAGGGTAGCTCCCGAATCAAAAAGCAAGACCGCTGGATCAAGCATGGCTCGAAGATCCATAGACAAGGGAACTAGATACTTACATCATGAGGTAAAGGGATTGAGTTCCTCAACTCCAAGTGAGTGCAATCTAAATTTTCCCAAGAGCGAATACTAAGCCATATAAGATCACGGTCTATCAAGCTTAGGATTGAGGCTCATGAAGTTCACTTAACTGCGGTACTCTAGTTTAGGAATGAATTTCTTGAACCATTGTCAGATTTTATAACACACTTCTTTTTCTTTTTATTCCTTCTTTGAGTTGTTAACAGAAGTTTGTTAACACGAGTTGTAACGAGTGATTGTTTGTCATATGCCCCCTGGTAAAAACAATTATTTAAGCAAGCTTCGCTCCAAAAAATTACTAATGTGGGTCCGTTACAAAAATTGCATATCCCACATGCATTGGTTTGCCTAGGTAGGCATGTGACCTCATTTTTGGCATCAATTGATGGGATTGACCGAATCCCCCTTGACTATCGCTTGATGATTATATTTAAGAATGGTGCAATAGATTGTTTTCATGAAGAGAATGCTGTGGTAGATCAGCTTTCAAGAGAAAGAAAAAGATGTTACCATATATAATTTTTAATAACTGTTCTTCATCAAAGATTGCCAGGGGCTTAAGGATGTATACATGAGATAGGCCTTACATTTCGAAGCATACAATAGTATTCCATCACCCATAAGCGAACAACCATAAAAATTGTGACCTTGTGTATCTTAGTGTCTCGCTTGGGGGACCACCACTCAAGTGATAGAAGTCCTTTCAGAGGTGGATGGTACCTAATGAATTAGCGTCAAGGAAGTTAAGCGTATCAATCACGACCTCTTTCCTTGCTTATAGTACCATAATTCAACTATCTTTTCTATCATCTTCCATCTTCTTCCTTCTCTCTCCTTTCCCTCCCTTGTCACCTTTGTTTGAAACTAGTCATAAGTCATGATACACAAGATGCGTAAGGTTGTAAATTGTAAATATACAAGAAATCAAAGCCTTCAGAAAATTTGTAGATCATAAAAAAATTAAGAGACTCCCAAGCAGGGAATTTGTGTCAAATTGTCTATAGCACATAGTTTAGACCCAAAAAAAGGAAGGCCATTTACACATAGTTTAGACCCAAAAAAAGGAAGGCCATTAACACAACAACTCAAATATGCTGGTGATCCTTGCTACGTTATATGTGGAAATTGAAAGTGTGCTGGTGAACCTCACTCCCATAATAGAAGATACTTGATTCCAAGTTGGTGGAATCTCCGTTTCAGTTACTCACGGAACCATGATTTGAAAATAGGGAACTGGTTCCCATTAACCTGGGATTTAGATCCTCAATTTTGTGGAACGAGATCCCTAAATCAAAGTAACCTTTGGAATCGAGATCCCTTGTCTCATAGCACATGGGCGAGCATCTGGAGTAGGAGCAACCACCTCTTTGGAAGATCCTAGTAACTATCCTACATTCAACACTATGTTGAAGTGTTGACTTATTGTCTCACCTAAATAAACAAAATTGTGACCTACTTTCCGATTTTTCAGGTTGTGACTAATAATATGTAGGGACGTAACCTGTTGTTTTTCCAATGTTACCCCAGTTATACCACGTATGCTCCCTTTCTTGCTTAATGTCTCTCATCAGGAAGAAGGCCCCTTGACTCTTGCATATTTGATTAAGACAATGGACACCACTAGAGTTGATTATCAATTCATGAAACATTAGACCACCATGAGTTGGTCTCTTGACATAAAATCGGCATTGCTGCCAGTATTTCAACAAACGCTAGGCCACCGGGGGACGCCCAGTGCAGCCCAGTAGAAAGAAAAATGTCTCTATAGTCTAACAATATAAGTACAACTGTATAACACATAATAGTTAGGGATTTAGGGCACATCAAATGTGTAGTACACAAGTCCACATGGCACACACTCGTCCATACTCCATAAATCCACTAAATCTAATATCAATGAGTGGAGCTCCCCCGATTCAATTGGGACAAATGCCTATGAATACTAAGACAATAATCTTTTCGGACCAAACACTAAATCTTCAATCAATTTCTTGTAACGTTGAGAAATCTCCTATGGAATCACCAAGAACTAGTTTTTTTTAGGGGCTTTCTCTCTCTAAAATAGGCTCTAATGGGGTTTAGGTTTCAAATGAATCTAAAACCTACGATTTTGCCCCTTTAGTATTATAAAAAAATAAAAAAATGCCCTCAAGGAGGGGCATTTCCGCCTTTGGGCGGCCGCCCAGGGACAACCCCCTAATTTGGCCGGCTAGGCCTGGCCGAGGCGCCCAAGCCTTCTGGACCGCTTAGACGGCTGCCTAGGCACTAGGCTGTCCATTTCTTAAAATATTGACTGTTGCAATGGCTGTGGTATATGCAGCCACACTACAGACCGGCTCTTTTCTTCTTGAGTTTGGCTTTCTCTGTGTGTTGAGAGGCATGTTTGGAATGTATCCTAGAGATCTATGGTGAAAACCAAGACAAGATCAGAAGTCTGTATGTTCGCAATTGATTTCTCCTAAGGTTGATTTAGTTCTATGCAAGAAAATTGGAAAATAGGTGTCTTGTACTAAATTAAGTAGCCTATTAGGAATGGACACAATATTCAGGTCAAATGAGCATGGTCCTTTTACTTTTTATGTCATATTGAGAGCCATTGGAATTCTGAATTACTCAAAAACTATAGCTTCAACAAACCCGAAGCTATGAATGACTTGAAAAATGAACATGAAGCTATGAACCACTCAAGAGGCAAGCTAACTATGTTGCCATTGAAGAGCACGAAGATGATGGAAAATTCTCAAATACTACTCCATTGATTTGTATGCAATGTTGTTCCCACCGTAGTCCAAATAACCTCGCCTCTTTCTCACATATATTTGGTTTGTATAATGTTAGTCTTTTGTAAGGAATCCCTTCTACACATTATTTTAATTTATTCTTTTAAGGAAATTTTATCAATGGAAGACTTTATTAGTATGTTCTTTCTTTTTTAAAGTGACTTTATTAACAAATATGCAGCAAATTCTATTGTCACTATTTAAGTGTCCAACGAGGATATGAACATGTGAAATCAAAAGAGAGTTGATTACTGAGAAATCAAATCATTCTTATTCATCTAAAAGGGATCAAAAAAGTAATTTGCAATTTAAAATACAGGTTACCCAAAATCTAGGTATGGAAATGTCGGTTATGTTTTTTTAATTTAAGAAACCCTCGTTTTGGCCCCAAATTGGTATATATGTAACGTGATTTCCGGGCAAAACATCGCACCAAGCACTATTTCTGTCACGAATCTCGTGTATGCAAAACATGAGTTTGCATACCGTAGGATCCATACAACCTATTAAGGAAAAGGGAAGAAGGTAAAATGTAAAAGATGACCAAACAATTTAGGGAAACAAAAGCGAAGCAAGGAGAAGAGGAGAGTAGAGGGGAGTTAAGAAGGAAAAAATTGAAGGATACCTTGGAAGGAAGGGACCTTGGGAGGTGCTACAAAGCTTTTTTTTTAAGATTTTGAATCAAAGAATTTAAGAATCCCTTTTTCTTTTTAGAAAACTTGAAGAAACCCTTTCTGGGGCTTTTGATTCTTTCTCAAAGTTCTAAAAAATAACCTTAATAAAAAATGACCTTAATATAACTTGACTTAAACAAAAATGACCTTATCCCCTAATTAAAATAAAATATTCCCCTTTTCTTTTAAGAAAACTTGAAGAAACCCTTTCTGGGTCTTTTGATTCTTTCTCAAAGTTCTAAAAAATAACCTTAATAAAAAATGAACTTAATATAACTTGACTTAAACAAAAATGACCTTATCTGCTAATTAAAATAAAATATTCAAAGGACTGAACTTCCCCTGAGTTCTCCACTGACAAATACTGTGAAATAACTAAAACAAATTTAATGATTGAGTAACCCAGTTTGTCTCTCCCAAAAAACTACAAAATAATAAATGAAATAAACCCTAGCTGCATCCTTAAAAACGTCCCATGTTCTCCCTCAAAAGAGTAAACATTAATAAATAAATAAAATAAATGAGTCCAATAACATGCCATAATGCCAATGGTTTAAAAAGAGGCCCCTAGGCACATCGCCCATACCTAGGCTGGTTGTCCTTTGGTGCCCATCTTGCTCTAGGCAGACGCTTAGGGATTGTGCCCACTTAGGTGTAGAAATACCCCTTTGCTGGGGGTAATTTCTGTCATTTTCTCCCCAAATAGGGAGAAAGGGGTTCTAAACCCATAGTGCCATTTCAACCCTACGAGACCCAAAAAAATAAAAGACTGAAAATTCATTAAATTTCTAATTTAGTTGGTTTGAACTTCAAATACGAAGTTTCTGAAAATTAATTCAAACATCATTCTTTTGTTTTGGATTGATTCAATAGTACCCATGTAGAAAGCTTATTTGAGGGTTATTTGTGAGCTTTTGAGATTGGGAAATATCTCAAACATTGAAGATTGAAAGATCAAGCATAAAATCTTTGTATTTTTTTTTTTCAATGTCTTCTTTGGGTTCTTCTAGAATTGATGATTTGGATTGGAAGTATGACTATAACCCAAATCCGAAGGACAAAAATTGTATAAGATATAATTATTGTAAAGAAGATACTAATGGGGTATAAAGCGGTTCAAGAAACACCTTGATATTAGGGGGATGTTCCCCCCCGTAAGAAAGTCTCTGAAGCTACTAGGGGGAGATTAAACAATTTTCGAATGCGGTAAAACCAAAAAAGGAAGAAAAGGAGGCTTTCTCAGCAGATTTAAGAGCTGGGATTCATGTATTTGGTGATGATGAGAGTAAGGATGAGGCGCTGAAGTGGATTAGGTGGTAGTAGTCTATCACTTCGTATTTTTTTTGGTTTTGCTAGAAGTATAGTACTTTGGTTTGGAACTTTGGATTATGGGATTTAGATATTTTATGATATGTTAATGACTTATTGTCATATACTTAATATTTGTACTGTATGTGTATGGTAGTGAGTCTATGAATTGTGTATTTTTTGGTAATACCATAGTACTTTGGTTTGGATTTGGCATGATCCCACACAACAATGTATTAAAACTGCCTGAATATACAATTTTCTATACAAATTTTGGACCTAAAACAGGATTCTTGGGACAACTCCTTCCTCTTGTTGAATCTGCCCCCCCCGGTCCCCGAGTGACCTCCCAGGCGTTGTGTGGCCAGAATGCCTAGGCGTTGCTCAGCGGTTTTTGGAATATCACGCATGATTGGATTGTGATGCCGCAAGTGGACAAAAAATATCAAAGAAGTTTGTATTATGCCTGTATTCATGATGCCGATGGGCATTGTTTTATTAATCAAATGTATTGAGAATACCAATGAAGAATAAAATGTGATGCAAGACTTATATGATAACTTAAAGGTGAAGGAGCATGCATCCTGTCTTTTTAAGGTCAAGTAATTGGATTTTTATTAGTTGATTGCCAAAAAAATAATTGGATTAGCCTATTATTTGTATTTTTTTGTGTGTTGGGGTGGGGGGGGGTTAAGCCTTTCGATAGATTTGCCCAGTGTTTCAAAAAGCGCTAGGCGGGTCCTAGGCGGCTTGGGGGGTCCAAGCCACCCAGTGCCTAGGCGGGCGCCCAGAATCTGAGCGGCCCAATTGAGTCCAAAATGGATTCTTTAGTCTCTAACAGTATATATATTATATAAAATATAAGAATTAGGTATTTAGGGCACATCAGCATTCAAAATATACTACACATTAGCACACATTCCATAAGTCGGTCCATATCCAATTAAAACTCAAAATTTACCAACCAAAGTTACCAAATACCAAACCAGTGGAACTACAAATCCACCTCAAAATAATACAACTTATTAAATCACTTACTTTGTCTAAACTTCAACCTTAAAGATGCTTCTAAAGACTCAAAAACTTCTAAAAAACCCTCCAATAGATTTATAAAACATCACAAATTAAATCTAATATCAATGGATGATGTTTTGATCAATTTCTCATAACTTTGAGAAATCCTTCAATCCTAAAGAAATCACAAAAAATTGGTTTTTTGGGGTTTTTCTCTCTCTAAAATGGTCTCTAATATGTTTTAGATTACAAATAAACCGAAAAACAAGAAATTTGGCTCTTTAGTATAAAAAAAAGCACAAAAATTACCCTTACCGACCGAAACTGTTTTACGCCTCTAGGAGGCTGCCCAGGTTTAGGTGCTGGGCGGCCCCTCGTCAAGGGTTTTCCGCCGATTTTTGGCGCCTAGGCTCCCTGAACCGCCTAGGCGTTGGCGGTCCGCGGTTTTGAAACACTGGATTTGACAAGGATTAGCCTTTTCTACTGTTTAAGTATTGACAAACATCTTGAGATATACATTTCAATTCAATCTGGCAGTGTGATGTTTTTTCCGACATTTCTCGTTGACTATCATCTACACTTTTTCAGCTAATCATCCACAAAAACATAGATGTCTAGCAGGTGTTTTTTTTTTTTTTTTAATAAATTATCTCCCGTCATGTTTCTTTTGTGAATTTGACACTCATACTTGTTACTTTATGGAGTTTGTTTTTTGGTAGCAAATCATGTTTTTTGAATAAATTTTGATGTTTCTGTTCATTTGTGTGTTTCGTCTTGTTTTTGCTTTTCTTACTTTTAATGGTGAAGAATGTAATGACTATGCCTCCTTATCCATATTACATGGTTATTCACTTCTGTTTCATAGGGCTCGGCAGAGGTAGTCTTCACCAAGAGAAGCAATGCTTTAGCAGCTGTCAAGCGATATAATAATGTTCAATTAGATGGGAAGCCCATGAAAATAGAACTCATAGGGACCAATTTGGGCATGCCTGTTTCAGCTCGTGTGAATGTCACTGGAGGAGCTGGAAGGGGAAGGAGGACTGTTGTTATGACGTATGTCTCTTTTTTCTTCCTTATCCCTGTTTTTATTTATAAATCCACTTATTCATCTTTGCCATTGATATATGACTGTTCTTTACACAATCTATTTCCTATTTAAAAAATTCTTGTGCTTTTAAATTCTAGTTTGGAAATAGAAATCAATAACTGCCTTTCAAAAAATAAAAAGAAATGGAAATCAATAATTGAGACCTGAAGTTTGATTCACTTTTAGCATCTTGTCGTGGTGGTAATTCATTGCTATTATCAGTGTATTTGTTGACTTCTGATGGCAGTTGATGTCCTTGTCTTTCATATTTATTGCATTTAGGCTTTTAAATATTTCCAGAATATTGAAGAATTAGATCTACTATTTGAAACTGCTAGGAACTGTTTTATTGCCCTGAATTCTTGCTTGAGCTGCTTATTTTATGTTGGTGCATCATTCTCTTGAAGATGGCGATAATTCCTTACTTTTACGTTCTTACATATTGATTAGTATGGCATGAAGATGTTTTTTTTTTTTTGAAAGTTAACATTGTATTACTGAGAGAGAAGTGTACAAGAGAGAGGGGGCGAAGTTCACCCCCAAGGGGGTGAGCTGGAAAGTATCATGTACAAAAAGGGCTTATAAGACCGCCCTAAGTAAAGTTTACATGAAGCTTACAAAAAATCCAAAAAATGGGTGGGGGGGGGACTAAAGAAAGCATGTGAGGAGCTATGGAGGCGAGCTGAGCCGGAGGTCTTGTGCAAAAAAGGAGACGTTGAAGGAGCTATGTGTGGCATGAAGATGTTGAAGGCATCCCTTGGAAAATAAAATGAAAACATACCTTAAAATAATAAAAAAGTTGTTGAGGTTTGGAAGGCATGCCCTTTGTGTTACTACTTATAGTACCATGTTGAATTCTGGTTCAACATGCAGATCGAGACTTCCACTTGTCCCCACCCACTATGCTTCGAGTAGATGGTCCAGATATGTACTAGAATTGTGGGTTGATTATCATGATTATCAGTTGTTGGCTACACGCTCTGCTTCAGCATTTAGTGTAGATATAGAATGTTTTTGTGAGTTGAGCAAACCAAACTTGTAAGTGATTGAATTCATTCTATGGTTCCACGTGAGAAACCGGTCTGAATATAACCTACATGTCCAATCAAACTATGAGCTAGAGGTCTTTTGACTTTCGTTTGGGCCCTGGCGGCCAGTGCTCCTAAGATCATAAAAGCCATGCTGCAGAAAAAGAAGATTTGTTGCAATGTAGCTCCATAAGAACCATAAATAGAAACATAGGACATATTTGCAGAAATATAGATTTTTTCGCACAATAGAAAGGAATGCTGTAACCAGGGTGGGTAAACCCTCATAGATATCAGGTGCCTGCATATATAGAGTCAAAAGTGATATGGAATCCGAAGGGGAGGGGGGTTTCTTCAGGTCTCGGGACATGGAATAGATCGGGCCCCACAAGTTGTTAATTCACCTCTGGGGAATGAACACAAAAGGGAACAAGGAGTTATCAATGAAATGAAAAAAGTGCTCTCTGAACCGAACGTGGAAGTTGTTTTCCATCAGGCGGCTGTTCCCATAACTCCACACTCTACTCGGATTATATATCCAAAAGGTCCACTCTCGGCACACGCTGCCTATCAGAGGCGTGCTTATCTTTAGTGGATTCTTTGTTTTTTTTTGTAGTGGATGACAAAACTGCTGCTCAGTGGGCGGGCTCAGCAGTCACATGGACCCTTCCTTTCTGTTGTAGCCAGTGCTTTCCTGGGCACTGTCATGCATACGTCATGCATACGTAGATGGACCAGTTTGATCTACTACATGTTTATGTCACTTAAGCACTCGGCAAAAATGTCCATTTATGGCTGCTAGTTCTTATGATGCATGGATAATTGAGAAGGGTGCCATATCCATGTCTGTTGCTTCAAAATATACACACGTGCACACAGTCACACTTCAAAATCCTAAACACCTATAAAATTTGAGGTCTTAGCAATGTCCACTGAAGACACATAGACACTTGTATATGCTTAGCCATCTGGGTGACAAATAATTTTATCTGGAGTAGAGTATCTTATTTGGATAAATAATATCATTTGGTTAGATGCTTGCTATACATCTTGTATTGTATATAATATTATAAAATTATTTAACTTTTTTTGCCAATTTCATCTATGTTTAGCTATTTCTGACTAAAAAAATGTTTTTTCAATAAATTACTATGAATAAAAATAAAAAAAGCTTTTCAAAAGGGTAAACTTATATGTAAAAGTTCCTTGGAGTTTATCTCAGATAACTTTATAATGGACAGTGGCAAATAGCTGATAATTCATTACCTAGATTAATTTTTATTAAAACAGTGGATTATCAGTGGTAACGAGTATATCCAAACATGCCCTTAATCTGTCAATATCCACATGGTGCATACCCGGGCTGATTACCAGAGAAAATTTTGAAATGATGTAAATACAAATAAAATATGAATTTGTTCATAGGATATGATTATATCTAAACTTATGAAATGTAAATACAATAGTTGGTATGATATATCTAAAATATCAATCATACAAGTGAGATATTTTCTCCATAAAGGGAAATGCTTTCTTGATGGCCTCTACTCAGTCTTTGCAATATCTGAAGTGCGTTGTTCTATCTTCCTGAACCCCAGAACTCTCTTCTATTGTAAGGAGAAGACCTTTGGAGTTCTGTATTGTACTTCAGGACTTTGATTTATATGTGATTTGTCACTTTAAATAAGTTTTTTTATTTTGTATAGTGAACTTTCCACTCATATCATGTTTGATTTTTTTTATTTTTTATTTTTTGGTGTTAAAGTTTTTTGCCTTTCCCTTTTTCAATGTTTCACATCTAAGCCAAGTCTAGAGATCTGGTTTGTTAATCGTGTGCTCATGGCGCTGGGTTTTAAGTAATGCTAATGTTGTCCCCAATGCTGGATTTGTCTTTTGGTGAATATGTATTACGATCCAATGGACCCTTGAAATCACCAGCCACCCAAATGATGGATGATGATGGAGAGAAAGAAAGACTGACTCTTGCGATAATGTCTTGTCTAAGTGGGTGTAGCTCTCTGCCTCTCTCCCACATCCTGCATTTTCATTAGATGTTGATGATGGCTTCAATGATAATGGTTTTTGGCAGTCCATTGGATGAAACACAATGACTTTTAGTTGGGTGTAGTCATGGCCAAAGTTTAGCATATTCTTTTTGGCTTGTAAGCAGATTGTGTATCCTTTCCTAACTCATGATGTTTTTCAGGCCTGAATTTGGTCCAATGCCAGGGGTGGTTTCTGGTGGCCATGGCACAAGGTAAGTTTCCTAGCTTCTATTAATATCCCCTTTTTTCTAAAGTAAGAATAGTATCACTGGAGAAGTATGTTATGTATTGTGATAGAATACTACACAAATTGTCCATTCAACGACCATCCACAATTATGAACATTGGAGATAAAGCATTGTTCCCTTGTAATGTCTGACCAATGTTCTCCTTGTTGCAATATAACATCTTAGTTGCTGATTACACACACACACACTATATATATATACTACAAAATGCCTATAGGCGAAAATAAACAGTGATTTCGCCTACCCTCATCACCATCCAAACTTCATCGCACAGTCACAGTTGTCTGGTGGTGTTTCAATTTTCATTTATTTTTTATTAATTGGAATGATCTGAAATTTGGAGCGTGTGTACATCTTAGTGAGGCACATTTAATAAAAAATATGAAAAAAATAATTTGTAAAATTTAAATTGATCAAAATACCCCCAAAAATTTATGGGGGTATTTTGGTCAATTTATATTTTACGAATTAATTTTTTCATATTTTTATTAGGTGCGTCTCACTAATATGTACACAAGCTCCAAATTTCAAGTAATTTGAATTTGTAGAAAAAAAATGAAAAATGAAACACTACCAGACAACTGTGACTGTGCGATGAAATTTGGATGGTGATGAGGGTAGGCGAAATCACTGTTCATTTTTACCTATAGGCGTTGAGAAGAGTCTTCCTATATATATATATATATATATATATATAGATAGATAGATATGTATGTATGTATGTATCCAACCAATGTTCCGAAATGGAAGATGTCAATCTCCGACATCCAATGGTTGAGGTTAGATGTTGATTGGCTAGTTAGGGCAGTGTCCTAACATCCAGGAAAGGCTCACTGGCAGCCTCAGGATCACATGGGATATGTGTTACGAGAGTCATCATCATCATCCGTTAATGCAATCCTCAGAAGTAAATCTCTTCCATCACCATTCAATCTATTCATTGGACAGCAATGACTCTCATTACCATAGATGCTGTGTGTTCTTGAGGGCTTAGTAATATATTTCTAACATCCAGCAAAGAACTACATTTCAAGGGAAGCATGCATCCTTTCAATTATCACATTAATGTGCTGGTCATATTCTTCTCTGCATTTCATTGCATATTGGAAATTGTTGATAAATGCTCAATTTTTGGCTTACTTACCAAAAAAGAAATATTATCATTCTTGTGGAAAGATGGGGCCGTGGTCGAGGAGGTTTCCGGCGTGGTGGACGAGGAGGACGTGGGCGTGGAGTGGGAGGTCGAGGTCGTGGACGAGGCCGTGGAAGAAATCAGGCTCCTCCTCCAAAATCAGCTGATGAATTAGACAAGGAGTTGGAAAGTTATCATGCAAATGCCAACTAAAAGCATCAGCCTGCTCAGTTTCCTTTTTAACCTGTGAAGAAGACCAACTTCGTTTGCCCTTTTAGTTTCTTGAGAAGGATTAAGGCATATCTTCATTTACCAACCAACAAAAAAAAAACAGTAGTATTACTTCTCCATTTTGGGTCAGCGGATAATTTTCCATGTGTATTAGCATCTTTTAGTGATTGGTTGCTAGATTGAAATATGAAAAAGTAGACAGCAGAGAACAGTATATGAACTTTTTTGAGATTAGCTTTGAGGCATTGTTGCTGATGATTTCTGCCAGGTTCCACAGGTTACTGTGTATGGAAATCTATTTCTAGAGATTTTACCAAAATAGATTTTTACTTTTTTTGTTTATCCTTTATTTTACCACTAGAAATGGGCGTGATGATTTTTGTTTCATGATTGTTTTAAATCCCATCATTTACAATGGCTGGAACTTACAGTTTGACATATTAGTTGCTAGGCATTTGATGTTACTTGATTATGCATCTCCTTATGGTCTGATCGGGTGCTTTTGAGGGGACCCAGGCTGTGTATAGGATTGAGAAGCCAGGAAGCAATCCTAATATTTTACCCTTGTATTTTAGCTTCATTAGGAATATGTACATGTACAAATATCGATTGCTGATCCCTTTGTGCGTGCTTATGAGCCTAGTTGCAGTAGTGCTATGATGGCAACGGTGAACCTTTTTATGGAATATGTATTTATGCAGGAATTCAGCAGGCGCATTGTTATGTAAGTATTGAATTTATTTGTTGGCTCCAAAGCTTTTCTTTCCTTGAATATTCTTGTAAATCAATAATATAGGGAGATTTATCAAAATACCCATTAGAAATAAACTTAAGCATTTTTGCCCTATTTTTAGATTTAATAAAAGAAACATGATTGAGTTGAATTTGTTTGAAACTTTTGGGGGGTATTTTGGTTAATTTTTTTCATGTAAAATATTTTTTTTATATTTTTTTATTTTTTATGAATATATGTTTTAAATTTTAAGTTGTTTTGTAGAAAAAAAATGAAAAATAAAACATTATCGGATAATCGTGACCGCACGATGAAATTTGGACGGTGATGATAGTAGGTGAAGTCACTATTTATTTTTGCCATAAGTGTCGGAAAGATTAATATATATATATATATATATATATATATATATATATATATATATATATATATATATATATATATATATATATATATATATATATATATATATATGGATTGTCTACAAAGGGACCATTTATCTTGTACATGGAGGTTTCAATCATTATTGTTTTTTAAATTTCAAAATGGCCGGTTGTAAGAGTGTTATTGAATAGATTGTTTCAAATAAAAAAATCCTTGGACTTCATGATCTACCAAAGCCATTTAATTTGACATCTAATGATGTGAATGATTGTGATATCTATGGACATAAGATAAATGGTCTTTTTGTAAATAATCTCAAAAGAAAAAAAAGAGCATTATAGGTTTGGACATTCAGTTATCCCAAAAGAAAAAAAAGAGCATTATAGGTTCGGATATTCAGTTATTCTTTTTTTGTGTAAATGAGTTTGGTTATATTTGTTTTATATTAATAAATTAAAATGGCACTTCTGTACTTGCTATATTTAATATTTTAAATTTAATGTAAAACTAAATATCATTTGTTTTCCCGCTTGAAACCCCTGTACATAAGAGACACTACCATGTTGTATGGTTTTGTGCTGGTATGTTGAACTTTAGTCAGAAGCTTTGAGATCTACAAGCTAATAATTCAGGTTAAACATCGGGCATCATTAATAGCATTTGTGGGGGATTAAGGCAATTAGATGACCTCTCTGTTATCCAATTCACATGTCGTGAGACCAGACACAAAAGGGAGAGTACTCAAATGCAAACTGTGGCCTGTGGTAATATGGTGGGTTGCATGGCATGAAGAAATAATTGATCGTTCGAAGGAGATAAGGCAATCCATATTTTGCCTTACTATCAATATTGCTTTTTTCTAGTAAGATTTGAAACTTGCCAATGTGGTATTGCAATGAAAGCACAACCCCTTACCAATTAGTAAAAGGGGTGTAGTTCGTATAAGGCTGAGGCTTTAAATAATCAAAGTGAGGCGCACTTTTAAATAATGTCGAAAGATGTCATTGCAATAAAGAAAAACCTTATCATGGCTTGAAAATTTATTTTTATCCCTAGTTATAAAATTTGAAATTTCAAAAATAATTCAGATCAAGTGTATTTATAAACACTTGAAAATCTTGAAAATTGATGGCCTAGATAATGCATTATAAGATGCATTATTTTCAAGATTTGAAGCTTTTTTTTTTTTTTTTTATGTCCATGATGTCAAGGTTGAGATTATCGGATTTGACGGTTTTCAGGCATCGAAAAAACTTCTTATAATGAATTTTTGAGGTGCACCTTAATTTGATCGTTTAGTGCCACGGGTTTCGAACGCCATTTGTTATCTTAGCAAAAATAATTTAGTTCAAAGGTGTATGCAGTCCAATAGACCAAAAAGACAAATTCAAGATCATGCATTCTTGTGAGCTATAGTAAGTTTATTCCGGAGGTGACAGGCACCTTAAAGCTAAGAATGTACTAAAGATGCCCTCTATGCAATTTGAATTGTTCCAAAAGTAACGGCACCTTTTTGAAGTTTCATGATTTATATATGTATTTGCAAATGATTGTTTATATGCTTACAAATTGGCTTGGATAGAAACTTTGATGTTTCATTGTTGATTTTCCGGTGTTGTTCTTGGCAAAGGGCTGACTTATGTTAATAGGAGTAATGTTTGATTGTGCTCTTTTAAGTGGTGCTGGTTCCAAATTATAATTTAAAGTATGTAATTCAAGTGATACTAGCAGTCAGGGTGTGCAATTTTTTCCCCCCTCATTTGCGTTGATATGATTGAATGCTAAATGCTTTGGCATATATTAAATGTCTTGTTAATGTGTTAATGTTTCCACCATCAACCTTTGCTTGTTGGCTTCTCTCAGTATATCGTGAATGGGAACAGTTGAAAAGTTGCTTCTCTTTTTTATCTCCTCAAATATGAAAGCATAAACTTTAAAATTAGGGTGGAATTCTACTCACTAGAATACTAATTACAAATCTATTCTCTCACTAAAATAGTTTGAGAACCCCATAATGAGATAGGATAGCCACTTAATTAAATTTGCTAAAAATAATGCAGCATATGTTTGAAAATGCATAAAAATATTTCCTGCATAGTTTATATGCTTGTGCCATGTTGGAATGCATTTATAAGCAATACATCATGATTCAACTCGGCCGAGTAACTCAGCCTCACCTTAGTGGCGACTTGTGTTAGGGGGGAGTTTGGTGCCCGTCTCACCCCTAACCAGAAGCTCACTCAAAATCTTTTTTTATAGTATCTGGTTCTGACTGGTGGATACATTGAAATGTAACGAGATAAAAGAAATGCTATTATCAATATAAAATTGAATGGTAAAATAAAATAACTGAAGTATTGGAAATATTCAACATTAAGAATATATTGGGCCAAAGCATTAACTCTAAAAACATGCAAACATGGGAGCATGTTTCGGCACTCTTTTTATTTGCATGAACTATTTTATGCATTGCTTTTCCCGAAATGAATAAAGTGTTTTTGAAATGTGGTTGTACTAGACATCCATACGAGATGGATGTGGAGTTGTTCGGCCTAGTTTTGATATATATTTCTTCATGTTTTTAGGATGAATTGTAATGTGAAGCAATAAGTTATATTATATATAGGCAAAAAGCTGGGATTAGCCACTAGCTTATATGGACATATGAGTCCAATGGTCCAGATTGAATCTGGGTCGATCTGACGATTACTGATGTTTGGTAGTATTTGAATTTTAAGTTTTTTTCTACAAATCCAAATCACTTGAAATTTTACGTGTATGTTTATTAGAAATAGGTGAATCTTAAAAAAATATCAAAAAAATATTTTACATGAAATAAATTGACTAAAATACCCTAAAAAATATTCGGGGGGTATTTTGATCATTTTTTTTTTACGAATAATGTTTTTTATATTTTTATTAGGTGTATCTTAATGAGAAGAACACACACCTAAAATTTCAAGTGATTTGGATTTATAGAAACATAAATAAAATTCAAGCACTATCGTACATCCTTGATCGTCAGATCGGCCAAAATTCAATCTATACCGTTGGGCTCATATGTTTATATGAGCTAAGGAGCTAATCCCAACTCAATCTGGGCCGTTGGGCTCATATGTTCATATGAGCTAATGGACTAATCTCAGATTTAACTTTTTACCATATATATATATATATATATATATATATATATATATATGCTAAAGCTTGGGTGAGCCCACTAGCTCATGGAATAGTACAAGTCCAATCTGGGCCGATCTGACGAACACAGATGTTTGTTAGTATTTGAATTTTAATTGTTTTTCTACAAATCCAAATCACTTAAAATTTTAGACGTGTGTTCTTCTTATTAAGCTGCACCTAATAAAAAAAAAAAAAAATAATTAGCAATTTTTTTTGACAAAAATACCTTCGAAACATTTCGGGGGTTTTTAAGTTAATTTCTTTCATGTAAAATATTTTTTTTTTGATATTTTTCAAAAATTCACCTATTTTTTATGTACACATGTTCCAAATTTCAAAGGATTTGGACATGTAGAAAAAAAAATTAAAATTCAAATACTACCAGACATCTGTGATCGTTTGATTGGCCCAGATTCAATCTGAGCCGTTGGGATTATACTATTCTATGAGCTAGTGGGCTCACCTTATATATATATATATATATATATATATATATATATATATTAAAAGCAAATTTTCAATAAAAATGATCGAAGAAACTCTCTCGGTTATGAAAAATCAAGATAGCTTTCAACTCTTTCCAAATAGAATGAGTGCAGATCATATCAAAAAGGGTTATAACTATATTCATATTGGTCTTGTACAAATAGCAGTAAAACCATTAACTAGAGAAGGATTAAATAATTCGACCATTAACTAGAGAAGGATTAAATAATTCGGTTTTACTCTGTCTAAGAAATAGTAGACATAGAAGATCCCGTGACTCCCTTTTAGGGATCGTTGAGTCGAGTGTCCTTATCTGATCTAAATTTATTAAAAGTGCTAACCCTTAACCTTAAAACTCAAGGTTTTGATATGGACCCTGGATCCCAGAATTTGACTTTTGTTTATCGAATTTGTTATAAGGTCATAAACACTCTTTGTCCTAATGCAAGATTAATGGATAAAAAGGGACAAACAATATTTTTTCAAACAAATATGAAAAAATCCAATCTTGTCACACCTAAAGCTATATGCTGGAAGCAGGTAAATTTAACCTTTATGGTGGACAAAAACTTTATGATATGGTAAAATCCATATCCCACCTAAAAACAATCCAAAACTTTATATCTTGTTATTCTTATGTATACATATAAAACAAGAGCTTCCAATATGTATAAATCAAACTGAATGAATGTCACATTTTGTATGCTAGCAATATAACCCCCACTGAACAAATGCATCCCACATTTCAATTAAATCCATATGAACAACATGCTTTACAAACCATTTGAGACTCAAACCCTTGGTCAACGTAACAACAATCATCAATTTTGTACTGATGTGCTCAATGGACACTACAAGTTCCCTTACCTTCTCCTTTATAACAAGATATTTAACTTCTATATGCTTAAATAAGTCCAAGCTCTTGTTGTTTTAAAAGAAGAAAATTGCAGCGGAATCATCACAGAATAATCTCAATTGTCTTGGAGATAAAATCTACAACCCAAAGCCTCAAAATAAAAATTTTCAACTATAAAGCTAGCTTGGTAGCCTTATAGCAAGCTATAAATTTTGCTACCATAATCGACGAGTCTACCATTGAACGGCTTCACCAGCCATCATGAAGATATAACCTGATGTGACTTCATATCATTTGGATAAGCAGCAAAATCTATAATCGAATGTCCAATCACATCAAGATGATCAGATTTACTTTGTGAGCATAATGTTCTTTATCCCTTGCCTATACATCATTATTTTCTTTGCCGCTTTTCAATGTTCTAGCCGCTGGTTACTTTCTGTTTTATACTTTTTCTCAGCATTGTGAAAAAAAATAGGATTTCAAACTCTAAAAATAGTGTATATTATAATAAATTATCTAGATCGTCCATTTCGCGCAAAAAATAAGTATTCATAGATCCTCAAGATCTGTACTATTTTTTGAGTTTATATTTTTTATTATCGATATTGAAAATTGATTTTACAACCATCATAAAGATTTTGGTTGCTGAAAGTGCTTTCTGGACGAGGATTTGAGGTGAAGGTTTATTTTGCTTTCATAAATCCTAGCCTTTATAGAGACCTCATCCTATATTGAATGTCTTATTTTTTTTGTTAATGCTTCCTCGCTCATTTCAATATACCTTAATTTCACCTATTTCACTGTGTAACTAAATTGGAACACTTTGAAAGATTCTTTTCTTTTTCCCAGAAAATCACCTTCTCAAATGTGGAAGCATAAATTTTAAATTAAGTTGGCATTCTACTTCCTTGATAATTACCAATACAATTTATTCTCTTGCATATAAATAATTTCAGAACCCCAAAATGAGATAGGTTGGTAGGTAAGGCATTTGCACTTAATCTATTTTATTGAAAGCATTGTAGAATATGTTTAAAATGCACAAAATATTTCCTTCATAGTTAACATACTTGTGCCACCATGTTGGAATGCATCTTTAAGTGTTGTTGAGATCTTGAGGGAATGTAAAATCATTTGTTGAGGGTGCATATCATATTTTAGGTTGTCTAGCTTGAACTTGTGGATGCATTGCATTCCATGTGGTGTGTGCGTGGAGTTGTAGGGCACAAATGATTATACGTTTGACTTCTACATGTTTTTAGTATGAAATGCAATGTGAAATAATAAATTGTATTATATGATTAATTCATCAACTTAGCTTTTATATCTTGCCTCATATTGATGTGGAGATGTTTTCATTATTTCTTTTTAGTTATCTAGTTGAGCTATTGGGGAAGTTTGTAAATTTATCATGTATTCTCTTTAAGTTATAATAATATATATGCTATGCAATTGAAGAGGTGAGACCGTCTCAATTTTTTCAAGATGCAACAGTTTGAGTCATTTACCCAAAATAAAAAACCAATTTCAGTCCATTTCTCATACTTAAAAGTTAATTTTTGTGGGAATCACTTTATTAGGGTTATCTTCAAAACCTACTTCTCAACCACATACTGGAAATTGCCTAAGTTTTATGTAATTTGAAACGCATAAAACAGCGTACTACGAGATTGAAATATATATCATATGTGAGGGTAACATGTCCTTTGTGAAAAGGTCCACTTTTAGATGCCTACACACACTTAAAGCTTTTGCACCCCTTTTGATTCTATTTATTTTTAGGAAAAAATTCATAGAAGGTCTCAAACCTTAGACTGTTCAAATAAGGCGCATCTAAAAACCTACTTGAGAAGGCTGTTCTTATGCTGAAAAACCCTCAAATCGGTCATTTCAACCTCTAGATTCATAGACAAAAAAAAAAAAAGGCGATTTTTAGTACTCAATATAGTTCGTCTTCTAACACATTATTTGGATCGTCTGTTTTCAAGATTTTCAAGTGTTTACAAATCTGCTAGATTGTCACCATTTCTGGAACTTTAAATTTTATAATTGGGGGAAACAATATGTTTTCATGTTATTGCAATGCTTTGCGGTACCGAAACTGCATTTTCAGTATAATTTTAAGGTACACTATACTTCAGTAGTGTAAGGTTGACACCTTATACAAATCTCAGCTCACACGCTTCCCACTCATTTAATCAATGAAAATTGATTGATACGGTTGCAGCCTATTAAAATAAGTAAATCGACACCTTATAACTCAATGAAAATTACAAGTCAATCATTTGAAAACCTTTACATCGAGACTTTAACATTATGGTTGTGAAAGAAATTTAGGATTTCAAGCTCTAAAAATAGTATTAACTATTTAAAGATGATGACACATTTTCCCATATTTTAATTAAAGGTTTTATTTAATGGTTAAGGACACAGTTTCAAACAATTGGTACGAATCTTTTGTTTTTTAACGTAAATGTAATGTCCACTAGAATGTAACTTTAGATCAAATTTTTTTACAAATCTTCTTGGAGAATAGTAAATGGTTTCTTGTTGCCCAATCTACCATGGGCATTCACACATATAACCACTTCCTATGTGTGAAACCACTTCATTAATGTCGTTAGAATGATTAATTAATTCAATAATAATTTTAACTATGTTAGATCATATAAATTGTAGCATGAACCTAGCTCATTGATATATCCCGAGATCTTCCTTTGGATCCATTAGATTTATCTTTACCGACAAAGCCCTGTACTTGATTAGATAAAATCAATTATTTTATTTAAAACATAGGTTTCTTTGAAGTTAAAGTGAATGTTGTCTTTATTGCATCTTCTTGGACCATGTTAAGAGAGGAAAGGAAGTGGTTGTGTGGTATATTCTTATTGTTCTAGCGACGGATTCTAATTTGTAAATATTTTATATTTTCACTAGAGACCGGGAAGTGGACTTTCTATAGGGCCATTTTATTGATGAGATTCAAAACTACCTCGGCTACTCTCAGATAGACAGGTTTATGAAAACTTGAAAATTGATGGTCCAAAAATGCGTTATAAAATACATTATTTTCAAAACTCGAAATCCATTTTTGTCTCATGTTCATGCATCTTGATGTCGAGAGCATCAATTTGGGGATATTTGGGTATCAAAACAATATCTTTTAGTAAAAGTTTTGATGTAGGCTCTAATTTAATTGTTTAGAGCCTCGACTCTATAAACTTATCCCTTTGTTTAATTACTCAAAATTAGTGAAATTATTCCATTTAGTTATGGATAAGAGTAAAAATGATTTATTTTTTACTCAAAAACTTTTGGGATTGTATACAATGAGACCATTTACCTTTGGTACAAAGAGGTCATAATTACTTATAACCATTCGATGTTAAATATGATAGTTTGGGTGTGTTACAAAGTTCGAGAAAAATTTCTTTTAAAATTTGAATTTGGTCAATGAAATAAATGCAGCCACTAAATTTCACATCCAATGGTCAAAATTAATTGTGACCACTTTGTACCAAAGGTAAATGGTCTCATTATATATTTTTCAAAAACTTTTAAACATCAGAGTTAGAATTCAATTTATAATGTTAATAAATGATTATTTCTTCTAACGACCTTTTACTTCTTCACATCGAGTTAGAATTAATTTATGTCTACTTATGTCTATCATTGTAGGGAGAAGAAAAAGGTCTCTATTCACAATTTTAACCACACACATGAGATCATATATATTTTTCAGGTCGGTGTTGTTTAAATAAGGGATCAACAAATGGTTATTGGAAACATGCACCCTTAAATTTGTTTTATGCCAATTTATATTATCTAACCATGCACCATTATTTACCTACCTTTGAAACTATTGCACACTTTCATGCGTTTAATCAAAGGTCTACCCTTAAAAAATGTAAAACGAATATAAAGTATCTCTTTGAGAGGATTTTTTATATGTTTTTTAATATACATTCCAAGAAATTAGTTGCCCTACTTAGTGTTCTTGACCAGTCGTACATTCTTTTTAAGATAGAGTATTGCCGACGCTGCTTTGGCTGGTCTAATATGGAGTAAAAACCATATATAATAAAAAAAAGGGTGCGGTTTGCATAGAGCCTAGGCTCTAAAAAATCAAATTAGAGTCTACCTTCAAATAGTATTGAAAAATGTGGTTTTAATATTAGAAATATTTGTAATAGCCTTAAAATATATTTTTATATTTATTTATAAAATTTAAAGTTTCAAAAATAATGTAGATTGACATATCTATAAAAACTGTAAAATATTAAAGATTGATGGCCCAAAAATGCGTTACAAAATATACTATTTTCAAAACAGGAAATACTTTTTCTTCTCATGTCCATACATCTTGATGTCGAGATGATCGATTTGAAGATATTTCTGCATCTCTTCTAATAAATTTTTTGAGGTAGGCTTAAATTTGATTGTTTAGAGCCTCGGCTCTATATAAACTTTTCCCTAAAAAAAAAGTCAAAATTAGTGTTTATCATTGGCATGGGATTTGGTATTATCCAAAATCACACAAGAAACCCCATATTATATGGGATTGAGATATTCCTGTATTATGTGGGATTGAGATTAATAAGTTTCATAAAGAAAATATAAATCCAAGAAAGATTAAGACTCTTAGATATATCTGTTGGTTTTTTAAATATATATAATATCTATAGGAAGTTTCCTATTTAGTATGCACTTCTAATCTTATATATTTGATATGAAAGTGCAGTAGAGAGAGAGGGTGGTAGAGCCTCTTGTGTATAAAATGCAATTTTCTTTTAAAGAAGAAACATTTTTACTGAGAGAAACATTATGATAATGCTTCTTGTAGATTCTCAAGATTGTGAAGCTTGTTTATTGAAAAGAAGTGGTTCCATGGAGATTTTAGGTGACTTGCAAGAAGTAAAGAGAAGCTATTACATCTTTATCGGATATAATAAATAATGTTTTCAAGAAGTAAAGAGATAGAAGGGAAAGTAGTTTGAAAGGGTTTACTCGACTTGGATTTTTGTCGAGCGTTGAGAGATAATTTACTCGACTTGGATTTTTGTCGAAGGTTACTCAACCCATGGATGTAGCCCTGAACCTCGCATGTATTATTGTGGTGTGTCTTTTACTTTATTTTTTATACTTTATTTAGCAAAAACCTCGCATGTATTATTGTGGTGTGTCTTTTACTTTATTTTTTATACTTTATTTAGCAAAAATCAACCTATTGGGTTCAGAGCTTACGCCCACATCATAACCAACCTTTTTCAAATGGTTCATCATCCAAATGAAATAGGTAAATTTCTTCTAATGTAGTTCATATTTTTAAAATATGTTCAAACTAGTTCAATCGGCTGTATGATAAGTTTTAATTGGATTAGACTTATCATCGGTTCAACAGCCGGTCCGATCCCGATAACATTGTTCAAAATATGACTATTCCCAAATTGAAATCAAATAGTCAAATATTATTGAGAGTATGATCCAGGTATTTAAAAATTCAAATTTTAAATTAATTTTCTGAAAAATACTGAAGTGGATCCTAGAATTTAAAACGAAGAAAAAAAATCTCCAAAGTTGCTACTTTACCGAGGGAGTGCGCTGTATAACATGCTCCCGCGGGAGTTCGCTATGCTCTCTACAAAAGAGAAGCCAACTACCCAAGCCTTTCCCGGGCTGCCTCGAGAAAGCAGAACTCGCAAGCTTGCCCGGCAAAACAAAGCGCGAAACCAGTAAGCCCTAATTCGGTTTCGTTTTCTTCAAAAATGGGGGGAGAATCGCATCCTGGACAAGAAGATGGAAGAGACTCCTCCCTTAAAAAGGGAAAAGGTTGTTTCAGGCTCTTCAAGTCTTGCTTTTTCTCTGTTTACTTCATTTTATTCAAAGAGTGGGGAAAACGCTCCCTCCTTCTCTGAATAGTTTTTTAGTAATTAAATTATATGGTTCTCATCTTGAGATTATTTTTTCAAAGAATGATGTAGTTTGAAGTTTGTGGAATTCGTAGTAGTAAGCTATTATCTTTTTAATGGTGTGTGTAAGTCATCGCTTATTGAATGCAGCGTCTGTTGCCGTTTATTGAATTTGTATTTTCTAGCAGTAAACCATTTTTTTAATGCAGCGACTCTTGCTGAAATTTCAAGAGACGGAGTTGGCAGATTGTTGAGGCAAACCAGTGCTCGAAGAGGGGCTAAGAGAGCGGACAATGATTCAAGTGAATGTGCACCCATTGATCAGGCAGACTTCTCCTTTTCTTTGTAAAATAGATATTTTGTTATTTTATCCCCTTCATTGACCTCAATTGAGCCTTTTACTTTATTTTTTGGCTTATTTCTGTTTTTTTCTTGTTATATGAAAATTACTGGCAAACCCCAAAAAAAGATTGAATGAATTTATAGCAGATAACACTGATGAGGAAAAAGATATATATATATATATATATATATATATATATATATATATATATATATATATATATATGGAAAACACTACTATAGGCGAAAATAAACAGCAATTTCGCCTATTCCATCACCGTCCAAAGTTCATCGTGCGGTCACGATTGTCTGATAGTGTTTTATTTTTTATTTTTTTTCTATCAATCAGAATGACTTGAAATTTGAAGCGTGTATTCATAAAAAATAGGGGAATCTTCGAAAATTATAAAAAAAATATTTTACGTGAAAAAATTGATCAAAATACCCCCAAAAAATTTGGGGGTATTTTGGTCAATTTATTTTTAGCAGATAATTTTTTTTATATTTTTATTAAATGCGCTTCAGTAAGATATACATACCCTTCAAATTTTAGGTCACCGATTTGTAGAAAAAAAAAAAGAAAAATAAAACACTATTCGATAATTGTGACCGCATGATAAAATTTGGACGGTGATGAGCGTAGGCGAAATCACTATTTATTTTTGCCTATAGGCGTTGGAAAGACTTTTCCTATATATATATATATATATATATATATATATATATATATATATATATGAGAAATGATCATATAGGAGCTTCTCCTACCCATGTGTGTAGGACACTCAAAAGATCACCATTAAAGTTGGTATGGATCTCTAGAAAAGTCAAGTCCCACACCCATGTGATAACTTTTCTAGAGATCTGTACCAACTTTAATGGTGATCCTTTGGGGTCTTAAGCACATGAATATGAGAGGGTCTTATAGGATCATTCTTAACTGATCTGATGATCACCGATGTTCGGTAGTGCTTGAATTTTATTTATTTTTCTACAAATCCAAAGCACTTGAAATTTTAGGTATGTGTTCTTCTCATCAAGGTGCAACTAATAAAAATATAAAAAAAATTATTCGCAAAAATCAAAATACCTCCCAAAAATTTTCGGAGTATTTTGATCAATTTATTTCGTGTAAAATGTTCTTTTGATATTTTTCTAAGATTCACCTATTTTTGATGAACACACGCCTAATATTTCAAGTGATTTGAATTTGTAGAAAAGAAAATAAAATTCAAACACTACCGGACATCCGTGATCGTCAAATCGGCCCAGATTCAATTTAGGTCATTGAGCTCATATGTTCATATGAGCTAGTTGGCTAGCTCCAGCTTTTTCCATATATATATATATATATATATATATATATATATATATAGATCATCATCATCATCATCATTTTATCCTTTTTCCAATTAATTGGGGCCGGCTACATGAATTCTGGTTCTCCATTTTGCTCTATTAAAGCTATATTATATATATATATATATATATATATATATATATATATATATATATATATATATATCATCATCATCATCATTTTAGTATTTTTCTAATTAATTGGGATCGGCTACATTAATCTTAGTTCTCCATTTTGCTCTATTAAAACTATATCCTCAGTGAGGCCATAAGTCTCTATATCTTATCGGACTACTTCCAACCATGTCCTTTTGGGCCTACCCTGTGCCATTTTCGGTCCTTCCACACCTCCTAATTGGTGTTGTACTTAGTTAGCGCCACCCCCACCCATGGCCAGCCACCTAAGTCTACTCTCTCGTATTTTATCGCTTATTGGCCTAAATACTCATGAATATATTCATTTGAAATTCTATTCCTTCTTATCTTGTCACTCATCCATCTCAACATCCTTATCTGCGCTACACTCATTCTATGGGTATATTGTTTTTTGTTCGCTCAACATTTTACCCAATAGAGCAAAGCTGGTCTAACCGCTGTCCTATAGAACTTGCCCTTCATCCTCTATGCGGCGATCACATAAAATTTCAGTTGCATATCTCCACTTTGCCTACCCAGCTCTAATTCTGTGTGCGACATCTTCTATATCTCTCCATTTTCCTGGATTATCGACCCAAGATACTAAAAGTGTGGTTTATATATATATGGGTGCGGTTTGTATAGAGCCGAGGCTCTAAACAATCAAATTAGAGCCCACCTTCAAATATTGTCCGAAAATGTGGTTTCAATACATAAAATCTTTGTGATAGCCTTAAAGTATATTTTCATCTTTAATTATAAAATTTAAAACTTAAAAAATAATGTAGATCGAGCAGATCTATGAAAACTTGAAAACCTTGAAAATTGATGGTCCAAAAATGCATTACAAGATGCTCTATTCCCAAACTTGAAATCTATTTTTTTCTCATGTCCATGCATCTTGATGTCGAGATGATCAATTTGAGAATATTTGGGCATCAAAACAACTTATTCTAGTGAAATTTTTGAGGTGTGCTCTAATTTGATGGTTTAGAGCCTCTGCTCTATGCAAACCGCACCCATATATATCTATATATATATACACACACAAACACACACACACATACACATACACACACACACACATATGTGTGTGTGTGTATATACATATATATATATACATATATGTATATAAACTACGCTTTTTCCATTTCCCCGTCTAGTTTTATTGGTGAAAGGACTCCCCTTTTTGTCGCGGATGACTTCGCTCATGTTTTTGTCTTCTTAATACATGGCTAAAGCTTTATCAGACTTTGGGATGCCAGAAAGAGCCTCGAATTTGATATATTTGAGCCATTTCTATGTGAAGAAAGTTCAAATGGGATGATTGCTCCGTTTAATGCAGCTGACGATATATCATAGTTTCAAAATTGTCGCATTTGCAGGCAAATTTATGTTAGATAGCATTTTAAGTAGTCACAAGTATACCAAGGTGCAAGAAGTTTTGTATATTTGCGGTAATATCCATGTAAAAGAAAATATATGTATGAGGATTTTACTTGTTCATGAAGACAACAATGTGACAAAGTTCCTCAAATTTTGTATATTTGTAGCAATTTCCATGTGAAAAAAATTAAGGATTATACTGTTTAATGCAGTTGAGAAACAAGCTTAAGGCCGAAGCCCTTGAAACCCATTCGGAAGGTCAACAAAGTTTGACTGATGATGTTGGGGGTGTTTTTGGAGGACGATTAGTTGGTGAAGGAAATCAAGAAAGAGAAATCAGTCAAGGGGATTTCAACTCAAAGTGTGAAGTTCATGAAGGTTTAGACTGGGAGGATGGAAATATTTCCTTTTCCAATACGGAAGTTCCTTGTATTCCTGAAACTTTAGAGCAGGAGGTGATTGTTGAATTTAGTGGTACCCCATCTTCTGCAAAAAGGCAAAATGTTCGTAGAATTTCTGCGATAGATAAGGTACTTTATAGAGTGATGCATCTTAGTTTACTTTACCACAACATTTTCGTGCTTCATATGATCAATAATTTCCCATATTGAATAAACTGATAACTCTTTTACAGGAACTAGTCGAGCTTGTACACAAGGTTCATTTGCTATGTTTACTTGCAAGGGGAAGGTTAGTTGATGCTGCTTGTGATGATCCTCTAATTCAGGTGATCCCTTTTATTATCATTTGGGAGACACTTATTTCTATGTTTCTTTATTGTTGTTGTCAACTTTCCTTTTGGTATCGTTCAATGCGCATGAGAAATGGATTGCTATGTGTTTCTTTTTATAGTTGTTATTTATTAGATTATGTTTTTTCCTTCCATGAGAGGAATGCGATTTTAAGTTTCATGCTACAATTTCCTTGTTTTTGCAACAAATCTTTGAATGATATAAGTTTTGCGTACTTTCTATATCTATTTATTTGAGATCGGTTGGGCTAGCATACACTTCGCATGCATGTGTGTGTGCATGTGTGCGTGTTTGTGTGTGAGTAATGAGTCTTTATATTTTGAAACATCATAAGGAGCTCCTGTGTGTGTGTGAGTAATGAGTCTTTATATTTTGAAACATTCTATGGAGCTCCTCTGTGTGTGTGTGTGTGTAAGTGTGAGTTATGAGCCTTTATATTTTGAAACATTATATAGAGCTCCCAGCTTGTGGGAAGCCTCATTTTTGACCTATTTACTCTCTTTAATAGTATAGAAACGTTAATCTCTTCAAAAAATGGCTCACTATTTGTAGCCAGTATGGAGTGTGAGTTATGGGTCTTATATTTTGAAACATTATATAGAGCTCCCGGCTTGTGGGAAGCCTCATTTTTTGACCTATTGTACTCTCTCTCTTTAATAGTATAGAAACATTAATCTTTTCAAAAAATGGCTCACTATTTGTAGCCGTGGGTATGGGGGAGTGCTTTACAGTTTGCAACTACACATTTTCTTAATTATATTTTTCTCTGGCTAATCAGGAATTTACATTTCTCTTTGACTGTTTACAAGATCTTTATGTCTTGCAGGCTTCTTTGCTCTCTCTCCTACCTCCCCATTTACTGAAAATTTCTGAGGTCCAAAAGCTAACTGCAGACCTATTGGTTCCACTTGTTGAATGGGTACTAAGTGTTGCTTCTACTTGAAAGGGTCTTGCTGCCATTTGTTTTCATAATTTCAGATATTCATAGGTTTTAAAGGAACTTTATTGAGTGCTACCCTCTACGTTTTGCAGTTTCGTGCGAATTTTCATGTCCGAAACGAATCCATCGAGAAGATGCCCTTCAAGGAAAGTCTGGCAGCTGCCATTGAGACGCGTGAAGGAACCACTGAGGAGGTAGCTTCTCCTTTTGATAGGACTCTGCTGAGAGCTTGAAATACAAGATATAAATTTGTCAAATGAGATATTATTTCCTTGCTATAAGGAAATTGTGTTTCAAGAAAAGTTAGGATAAGTTTGACACGATTACACATTTATAAGCATTTGACCATTGCTATAACAACTCATGCATTTTACAGTCAGTTCTGTTTAACTGTACTGGAATCTAGTAGCATTCACCACATGATATCTTTCAAGAAAAATAGCCCTTATAATTCTGCAGAAAAGAAAGATAGAAACCTGGGTAGTTTATCCATGTCTAAATAGGACTAGAATTAAATTATCAAAAAAAGAAAACAAAAAAGAAACGAGAATAATATACTCTAGCAATAACTGATTGCTTCACTGTGCATAATTGATTAGCTTTTTTTTTTCCCTATTAATGGTGGGTAAAATTCTTATAGTTGCTCTCCATTCTCCAAATAATACCACTTTTGAGGGAGCTCATGAATGACCTTTACTTAAGATTTTGGTCTACGTTTGTGCTGCAGGTTCTAGGTGAATGCCCTCGATATATATCCTTTTATCTATAGCTGAAGAAAAACAGTTTGGCCTCTTTATCAACTAAACAATAAGAATGCGTTTGCTTTCTTCTAATGAAGCCCCTCTTTCCATGTAACTAAGTTTTTTGTATCATCTAATCTCGTACCATGTAAATCAGCTGTGGTGTTTGTTACAGTTATACCACCATTTTAATATTGGCAGAATATTCTTTTTAGGTTAACGCTTCTGTGAGGCTGAAATCCTGGTTCATATCCATTCTTTTTTCCTGGGTGAAGGCATACTTAAACTTATGAATATTCCTGCCTTGACTTAATGTACTCCTGTCCATGTTGATGGTGGGAACATAATAATTAAACTTGTTTATGTCCCAATAGTTTTTTCTTTATTTTTTTAACTTCAAGTTACTTTGTTCGATAGTGATGAGATGATTTGCTATGCAGGTTGCTGCATTATCTGTGGCTTTATTCAGAGCTCTCAATTTGTCAACTAGGTATAAACTAGAAGGTTCCAACTACGTGATGGATAGGATTGTGTATCAAGTAGGATGGAAAATTTATTCATTGATAAACGTGAACAGCACAAGTCACCTTGTCTTAAGGGTCAATTTTTTCAAGGATGAAGAACATTAGCTGATTTACACTTTTCATTCTCCAGAAATTTGTCTCCATTATATAGTCTGAAATCCAGTTCAGAAGAGAACTTCTCATTCTCAAGAAAAGATCCATATCTCTGGACCTTGAGTAATGTAATTAAAATGGGCCTGATTTTTCTGAGTTGTGACCTTGTAATATGGTGGAAGTAGTTAACTCAATTGCTAGTCACCCTCTTGATTAACAAAACTCTCCAAATAATCTTCCAAAAACCTCAGTAGCTTGCTAATTTATTTTGCCTAAGAGTCGTAGAGAACTTTATGAGAAGGAAAGTGGAAGTTACCTAGGGTCTACGTCACATAAATAAATGCAAATATAAACTTTGGTATAGATAATGTTGATTTTCTTGTAATATAGCATTCCTATTTTTTGTATTATATCATTCATTAGTTAATCATCTGTTTAAGAGGTTTTTGCGTCTGTTTGCTAGGTTTTTGGCCATGTTGGATGTGACTTCCCTTAAACCTGATGCTGATAAGGCTGTTTATTCAAGTCCAGAAGCAGACGCTTCAGTAAAGGGGAGGACTTTCAACTCTTCAAGGACCAGAGCCAACTTGGGAGATGTCTTTGCCAAGCTTTCTCCACAGGCTTCCTTGCATAAAAGAAAGCTCAACGAGGACATTGGTCTTACAAGTCCTCAAAATGAAGGGAAGCACATTAAAGAAAATGATACATCCTCTAAGGATAAAAGAACTGGCTATAAATCAAGTGATGCACATAGTTGTAACTTGGAAACAAATCATTTTAAAGTATCAAAAAGGAAGGGCGATGTAGAATTTGAGTTGCAGATGGAAATGGCTCTTTCTGCGACTGCAGCTGGTGTCTTTGAGAGTAAAGTAGAACAAGAAATGCAACAAAAACCTCATTCTTCATCAACCACTAATTCTAAGCTCAATATTAAGGAGAAGAAATTGAAAAGTGAAGTCTTTAGTGAGAGAAATTCCTTTGCAGTCTGGTCAAAAAAAATGGGTCCGCCTTTGTATTGGGCAGAAGTCTATTGTAATGGAGAAACACTGAGTGGTAGATGGGTGCATGTTGATGCTGCAAATTCAATTGTTGATGGCGAGCATAAAGTAGAAGCTGCAGTTGCTGCATGTCGAAGATCACTGAGATATGTAGTTGCATTTTCTGGAAGGGGTGCAAAAGATGTAACACGCAGGTTGTGCCTCAGCTTTTTGTGTATGTTTTCCTGAACCATGCAAAATAGACAATCTTTGGAAGATTATACTGCATTTCTAAAGTGGTCCTCACTTTGCCAAATTAAAGCCCTGATAATTCTCTCACTTTAAATTTCAACCATGGCACTCATATATTATAATTTTTGTTAGTAATAAGGATATGGCAGTAGTAATAGTAATGATGATAATGATAATGATAATGACAATGATAATGATAATGATAATAATAATGATAATGATAATGATAATGATAATAATGATAATGATGATAATGATAATGATAATAATGATAATGATGATAATGACGATAATAATAAAAATAATGATAATGATAATGATAATGATAATGATAATGATAATGATAATGATAATGATAATGATAATAATAATAATAATAATAATAATAATAATAATAATAATAAGTTGTTTTTTGGTAAGTAAAATGGTATTTGGTATAGGTGAACAGAGTGCAAAGGAACTGTGCAAGAATAAAACTTATTAAAAATTTCTTATTATTTGCCATGTGAAAATTTGAGATTATAGTAACGGATGAAAAATTCAGATTCTTTTTGAGAGACTCTTGTGTATGAAAATTATTCATGGAACTGTTCATGGTTATATTGCGCATTTTGTTCCTTGTCAGGATTTGCTTGCATTTATTAATTTTCTGTGCTTCCCATAGGACAGAGGACACTATGAAGTCTGATGTTGAAGAGGTTTTAGACACCGTCTGGTTTTCTTGTAATTTGAATTATACCTTCCGACCTTTGGTGTAAAATTGAGAGTGCATAATACTTCTCAAAATTTATTTTATTTCTAAAAATCAGATTTGAGATGAAATTTTGAGGCTGTGTGCACTTCATTGGGGCCCACCTGTAAAAAATATGCAACTAAATCAATAAAAATAAACTACCCAAAATGCCCCTGCAAGTTTAAGGGGTACTTTAGTCATTATATTTCCTAAATTAATTTTTTACATATTTTTCACAGGTTCATGAGGATGAAAAGTAGAGACGCCCAAAATTTGAGCTCAATATTATGCATAGAAAAAAATAAAATAGAAATACCTAGACGTGCTTAGTATGTGTCCAATATAAGATCGGGCTGTTCATTTTACTATAGAAAAAACACTTTGAAGCATTTGTAGATTTTGCCTATATATATATATATATATATATATATATATATATATATATATATAATATGGGAAAATTTTATGTAGTGCAGAGGCTCTAAACAATGAAATTGGAGCCAACCACAAAAAATTCACTAAAAGAGGTTGTTTTGATGCCCAAATATCCTCAAATTGATCATCTCGACATCAAGATGTATGGACGTGAAAAAAAAATGGATTTCAAGTTTTGGAAATATTGTATTTTGTAATGCATTTTTGGACCGTCAGTTTTCAAGATTTTCAAGTTTTCATAGATCTATCGATCTACACTATTTTTGAAGTTTTAAAATTTATAAATAAAAATGAAAATATATTTTAAGGCTATAACAAAGATTTCCAGTATTGAAATCAAATTTCTCGACACGATTTGAAGATAGGCTCTATATTGATTGATTAGAGGCTAGGCTCTATACAAACCGCACCCTATATATATATATATATATATATATATATATATATATATATATATATATATATATATTGGAATTGACTCACTAAAATTTCACAATGATCCAGTGAGAAGAAGTTATATGTATTGGAATTGACTCATTAAAATTTCACAATGATCTGGTGAGAAGAAATTGAATATTGGCACCACTAGAGTAGATGTCATTTCATTAGTATTATGTAGATACTGATACAATTGTTAGAAGTGTCTAATACTTTGGGTCAAAGTAATTATGGCGTTAACATGTCTGGTCAATATTTGTATAAAAATTTCATATGTATTAACTGTATTAAAATCCAAAAATTATACAAAATCAAAATTATAAATCTAAAACATGAAAGATAAATTATGTCATATCAGAAATTAAAAAATCATTTTCATGTGATTCCGTTTTTTTCTTCAAAATGATGCTTTTTGTATTGGCTATTAATAATTAAAGTTTTGAATGCTATACAGTAGTTTCTATTCATCTATAGTTGTGGACTGTACACTTAAGTTAAGCAGGTTGCGGGTTCAAAATACACAACCTTCACTAATTCTTTTTCTCCCAAGATACATAGTGTTTGATAAGTCGAGAGTTCATGTCTGGCGTGTCTGACAAAGCTGACAAGGTGTAGGATCTGTATTTGTCTTTTTCGATACGTGTCGATTCGTAACATAAAGGCAAACTGAAGTACCTGTGTAACACCACTTTTTATGCAGATTTTGGTCTGACTCTTGATTTTCTTTTATTATAATTTCATATGCCTCCCCACAGCCTAAAACTGAGAATAATGTTAACATAACTCAAAAGAGGTGAAAGATAAAATGTCTGATGAAAAGTTTTGTACGATGAAAATGAAACTACATATTTGAATATAGGTCTCTCTCTCTGTCTCTGTGTGTGTGTGTGTGTGTGTGTGTGTGTGTGCATTTGCCTATTTACATTATTCTTGGATGCTCGTGTGATTTATGGACACTTCTCAGTCTAATATTACTTGTGTTACCCTTCAGGTATTGTATGAGATGGTACACTATTGCATCACAGCGTATTGATTCAGAATGGTGGAGTGCTGTTCTGAGTCCTCTGAAGGAGTTGGAGTCTCGGGCTGGTGGAAGTAATGTGATGCATTTAGATGTGCCCCTTACTGATAATGCTGTAGAAGTGAAGGAAGGGTCGGGGAGAGCATGTGTTTCTCCCGAAGCTCATCTGAAGGAAGGATCGGGGAGAGTATGTGTTTCTCCTGAAGCTCATCACATTGAAGAGAATTCTGAGGCATTAAAGGAAAAGACGCCTCAGGATATCTTCAGTTCAGCTGATGGGCTTGGAGCAGGAGTGTCTAGGCATGCAAGCTCGAGTATCAATATTGAACCTGTTTCAAGGGGTGCTCTTGAGGATATGGAGCTTGAAACAAGAGCCTTGACCGAGCCCCTTCCATCTAATCAACTGGTATGACATATAGAATTCATTTAAGTGTCTCCCTCCCTCCCTCTGGCTTTCATGTGAAGGCTCCTTATTTTCACAAAATGGACTTGTGAAACATATGCATTAATGATGGTTGCTGGAAATTTCAGGCATACAAAAACCATCCCCTTTACACTATTGAAAGATGGCTCACCAGGTATCAAGTGCTTTACCCAAAGGGTCCTGTACTTGGATATTGTTCGGGTCATCCAGTTTATCCACGAATATGTGTGCAGACACTGCACACTAAAGAGAGATGGTTATGCGAAGGCTTGCAAGTTAAAGAAAATGAATCTCCTGCAAAGGTCAGGGTTCCACAATTTGGGGAATGCATTTTCAATTTCATGTCCATTTCATAATTTTGAGGCCGAATCTTGTGTATGTGTGTGTGGTTGGTGGCATGGCCCTGGCTGGGGTCCACATCAGTGAGTCAGACTGCAGCCGAGTCCAAATCAGACTTACCCGGGTCTTTAATAAATTGAGTTCTAAAGCAGTGTGTGTGCATGCACGCACGTGTATGTGCATGCACACACGTGTCTGTGCATGTGCATGTGCATGTGCATGTGTGTGTGCATGTGTGTGCACGCACGTGTGTATGTGCATGTGGGGTGTGTGTGTGTATGTGTGTGTGTTTGTGACCTTGTGTGTGTGTGCGTGTGACCTTGTTTCCTGTTTTCCTTACAGGTGGTCAAGCGCTCTCGGAAAGTTAATAAAGTGCACACTTCTGAGCATGGTTCCACTGTGGATGGTGGTGAAGGGACTATTGCCCTCTATGGCAAGTGGCAGACAGAGGTATTGAATCTTCCTCCAGCTGTGGATGGGATGGTCCCAAAGGTAAGCACCCAAGTCTTGAGGTTATCTATGATTGTGAAACACTGTTACAAAAATGATTATGGTTACTTATGTATGCATATAGTACTTTTCTTCTTCTGATAAAAATGTCTTCATGTATTGCTATAGATGTCTGGCAGTGTAATGCATTTATTGTTGAATAATAAAAGTAGTAATTATAAATAGATGTACATTAGTTATAAATTAATTATGCCATATTATATTTAAATTGTAATTGTGGAAATGTAAGTGGATCCCTGTTCTTGTTTTGATTACTCGCTGTGATATTCACGTAAATAGATCTACTCAATACTGGTATAGAACAAATCTATGTGAAGCTTTCCTCAAAATTTGGATGAGATGGATTTTCAGTGACATTTAAGTATTGTATCACAGCGACCAACCTAATATGTTTTGACATATTTTTGCTTAAAGCATTCTTCTGACATCTGTAGTGAATATTTTCAAGTTTTGACATCAAGGCTCTATATCATGATAATTTTGACTTACCATGCCTCTCATTCCTAATCTAATGCAATTCACTAATAAGTAACTTGAGAATTACAGTCATGCATCACCTATTCCGTATTGCCATCAATTTATATGTAGTTCTAAGTTCTAATGGGGGACCATGTCATTGGCATGGGAATTTCATGTTCATTTCATCAGTGTTTTTTATTGAAATGTTGGTTGGATCTCATTTTTGGTTGGATATTGTTGGTGTTTTAACTGCTAAATTGTTCCCTTGCCAGAATGAGCGTGGTCAAGTGGATGTGTGGTCTGAAAAGTGCCTCCCTCCGGGAACAGTGCACTTAAGGTTTCCTAGGCTGGTGCCTGTTGCAAAAAGGCTTGGAGTTGATTTTGCCCCTGCAATGGTGGGTTTTGAATTTCGCAATGGCTGCTCAATTCCAGTTTACGAAGGCATCGTTGCATGTGCCGAGTTCAAAGATGCAATCTTGGAGGTAATCCCTAGGTATAGATGATGAAATTCTGGAACTGTCGAAGATTTGAGTTGATAAACTGAAAATAAATGTGAATTACTTTTCTCACTGAAAGGCAGTCCATGCTATTTATATTTCCTACCACATAGGGCGCTATTTTCCAAAATTACAAGACCTTGCTTTGCTGTTTATGCTAGTACTATCCATTGGATGCCATGGAGGGGCAGTTCTTTATTTATTTATTTATTACCTATTTATTATCTTCTCTTAAGCAGGCATATGCAGAAGTAGAAGAGAGAAGGGAAGAGGAAGAAAAGAAAAGGATGGAAGCCCAGGCCCTGACTAGATGGTATCAGCTTCTATTCTCTTTCATAACTAGGCAAAGGTTGAAAAGGTCTTATGAGACTCCATCATCATCACAAGTCCCCATTAATGCCACCATACCCAATGTTGGTGATGATCCATGTGCTTCTTCTCAATCAGAGGCTAATGCGATGCAACATCATAACCAGCGAGGTGGCCAAATTGCCAATGATTTAGAAGAACACGAGCACTCGTTTCCATTGGAGAATGAGAGCTACGATGGGGAGAGTTGTGTCAGAACTAAACGTTGTGCATGTGGTTTCTCAATTCAAGTGGAGGAACTCTAGTAATTACTCGGCATTTCAATACATTCCTTTGTTTAGGTTATTTTCCTTTTAAAAAGCCAGCCTGTTTCTATAAATATAAGCAATTGTGCAGTAGACTGTTTGTGATTATGTGAATCGAGTTTTGGGTAGTTTGCTAGGATTGAGAACTAGCTGCTTCTAGCAAGTGGTTCATCATCATCTTCGAAGTCTTTTCTCAACTAATTGTGGTCGGCTAAATGAATCCTAGTTTACCATTATACCCTATTGAAGGTTATACTCTCAGTGAGGTCTATAGCGAGTGATTAGAGAAGTTCGAGTGATCATTGACTGGGTTCTGTATCATTGGGAGTTATCATCGCCTCTTGCAGGAAAAAAATAAAAATAGGTTTAAAGTGCATAATGAAGTTTGAGTGAGTTTTCTTTGAACTTTGAAGTTAGTCAATGATACGTTCACAACTATCCGATTTGAAATTTGACGGACAAGAACGGCGGTGACTTCGTTGTGCTAAAAATAAATGGTTTCACTTTTCCTTAAAAAATAATGGAAAAAGTTTATATAAGATGTCAATCTTATACTGTTCGAGTAAGGTGTACTTGAAAACCCACTAGAGAAGGTTGTCACAATGTTGGAAAACTCTCAAATCGATCATCTTGACTTCAAGATTCAGACACGAAGAAATCGGGATTTTTAGTCTTTAAAATAGTTAATCTTTTGACACATTATTTGGACTGTCCATTTTCAAGATTTTCAAGGGTTTATAGATCTGTTTCATCGTCACTATTTCTTGAACTTTAAATTTAATAATTTGAGGCAACAATATTCATATCATCGCAATGGCTTGTAGCATCGAAACTGCATTTTCAGCATAATTTTGAATTTGCACCTTACTTGAATAGTATTAAGGTTGACATCTTAACTAAGTTTAATAGAAAACTTCTTATTTTTGACCTCAAATCCCTACAATAATAATAAAAAAAGAGTTTATATAAGGTTGCAACCTTATCTCTATAGTTACAGATTCACCTAAAAAATCCATGGGAAAAGATAGTGAATGATCATCTCGACATCGAGATGTGTGACGATGAAAAATAAAAAGATTTTAAGTTTCAGAAATAGTGCATTTTATAAAATATTGTCTACACTGTTCATTTTCAAGATTTTCATATATTTATAGATCTACTTGATTTTAATCATTTTTGAAATTTAAAATTCTATAAATAGATATAAAAATAGATTTTGAAATAATCTTAAAAACATTTTACATCAAAATTATATATCATGATAAAATTTGAAGGCTTGCCTTACCTCTATAGCTACGATGCATCTGTATGCTAACTGCATCCATAAAAAAACGACATAAATAACCCTCAATTTGATATCTAAAAATAAAACAATAAATAATATGAAATTCATTATTGCTGAACGTGAAACTGCTAGAGTGAACTAAAAGTTTCGGTTCTTCAGATAAAATTTATAGTTGGTAAATGCCCCGTAATTATATCTTTCTCTACTCAATAAAGATTCTGGATGCCTCTTTATTCTAATCTCTCATGTAAATCCGAACTTATGAAAAAAGGGATTCATATAAGTTACACAAATGGGAGTCATGTTTCAGTCTCTCTCCTTGTCCAATCCTAGTTCGGTCTCTCTCTCACGCCCATGCAAAGGCCACCGTGGACAATTGTGGTGTATTTGTTTTAGAAATAAGGGTGTGCTCAGCAGACATGATGGTGCTACCTCGACCTCAAAACCAAGGTGTGTGAACGACTTAAATAAACTTTAAACCATAGTTATTAACATTTAATTGAAACGACCGTGGACTATCGACTGATGCCTAGTTAGGTCCAGTCTAAAGTAAAAATCATGTTCGGTAAAAAACTTGTAAAAAAAGCAGGTCTGATGTGCTGGTTTCAACTAATTTGATTGGTTTTGATTAGATCCCTTACTGGTTCAATCCAGATAAAATTGCTTTAAACAACCTCCAAACTAATCTAGAGTTTCATAAAAGCTTTAAATTCTCTTTGGATTTATTGCTCATCCAATGGATGGGCTACATCTAATTTCTTTAGACGAAATCACTTATGGAGAGGGAAAGACATTGTGTTTTTTGAGTCTCTTACGACCCAACAAAATGGTTTATAGGTGGGGTAGCACCAGCGGGTATGTTAGCTGTGAACGGAAGTCCTTTCGACTTAAATAACCCAACAAATTAAATTTAAAGTTTTACTTGAAGGGTAATGCTCAAGAAAAGTATGTAGATCGATTTTTTTAACACTGATTTAAAGTTACTAAGTATCACTTATAATTTCAGTGTTTTCAAACATTCCCCGATTGAAATGCGCTTCACATTTGAGACCGGATTACATGGCTGCAAGCTGTGTACCTTTGTGATAATTGTCTCCAACGAATTCATTTCATCTTTGTTTTGCCTTGATAAGTTTTGATGCATAATAACGTATGGGATTTTCTTCAAAAAGACCATTTATCTTTAGAATTATGGGTTTTTATTCAAAGAGACCATTTATCTTTGGAAAAAGTTTATATAGAGCCAAGGCTCTAAACGATTAAATTAGAACCCACCTCAAAAATTTCACTAGAAGAGGTTGTTTTGATGCCCAAATATCTTCAAATTGATCATCTCGACATCAAGATGCATGGACATGAGAAAAATGGATTTCAAGTTTTGAAAATAGTGTATCTTGTGACGCATTTTTGGAAAGTCAATTTTTAAGATTTTAAAGTTTTCATGATCTGCTCAATCTACAATATTTTTGAAACTTTAAATTTATAATTAAGTATGAAAATATATTTTAACGTGATCACGAAGATTTCTAGTATTGAAACCATATTTCTCGATGCTATTTGAAGGTGCGCTTTACTTTGATTGTTTAGAGCATTGGCTCTATACAAACTCCACCTTTTATCTTTTGTACATGGATGTCACAATCACTACCACTTATTAGATGTCAAATTGAATGATTTTAGGTGAGTCACAAAGCCTAATAACTTTATTTTTTGGAACTTTGTGTCTATTCACTGACACTCTTACAAATCACCTATTTTAAAATTTAATGGGCAGAGTGATTGTGAGCTCTATGTACAAAAAAATAAATAATCTCTTTGTAGATAATCCCTTTTTTTACGTCAATCTAAAACCAAAATCAGCCACTTTAACGATAGCTCTAAAATCTAATAAGGCAAACAATGAGTAAGGAGCCAATAATGGACATGCCTATTTGGATGGATATAAATTTTGGTGTTTTCAAAGTGGTCGCTCAAACCGACCATCCCCTGTGCCTTCAATGTTCGGTGGAAGTCAGCCGTTGTTTAAACATATATATGGCTCGCAACAACAGTCTATTGATAAGATGGCGCATGGACGGGCATCTCAACCAATATTCATAAAAAGTATTGTGCTCCCTTTGGTAATTTGTTAAGTATTAGAAATTATAGTCAACCTTATCATGTTAGTTTTTAAAAAATATTTATGTTTAAATAGTGTATAATTTGAGTTCATGTTTATTAATTTTAAGAAGAATATTATCTATTATAAACATTATACCGATTTAATATGTTAAAGTCCCAAACAAGGTTCCTAAATGATAAAACGGATAGTGCAAGATGGTTAAACTATCACATATCACAATAATATCTAGTAAATGGTAAAAAAGGATACGCACAATTGATATTCCCAATAAAGGAAAAAGTTTATATAAGGGACAAATAAGGTGCATCCAAAAATCCCACTAAAGAAGGTTGTTCCTATGTTGGAAAACCCGGTCATCTCGACCTCAAGATTCATGAAGATATGGAAAAAAAGGGATTTCTACTCTAAAAAATAGTTCATCTTTTAAAGCATTATCTAGACCGTCAATTTTCAAGATTTTCAAGCGTTTATAGATCTGCTTGATCGTCACCATTTTTGAAATTTTAAATTTCATAATTGGGGGCAAAAATAGAATTTCATATCATCACAAGGCTTTGCCGCACTGATATTGCATTTTGGACGTATCTTTGAAGTACACCTTACTTCAATGGTAAGGTACTTAATACACATCCTAATACATGCCACTAAGAGATGTGATGCCTCTAGAATAAAGAAAGAGAAAAGGATGGGAAAGTAGAAGAAGATGGCTACACCATCGCGCGTCACAAACCAACCGGATTTCCAATTCGGTTAACTAACGTCAAGGTCATCTAAGATCTACGTAGAATATACCACTTTTCTAGCTTATAAGTCATCTCCAAACACAAATAGGAAATTAAGCCGAATTATTGGTTTGAGTGGAACCAAAAACTACAAAATAATAATCTTGAAGCAACAAAACTGATGCACCCAAGGTGCTTCGATTTTCCTTTATTTTTTATTTTAATAGTATGCAAAAAGGAGAAGTGAAGTCAGCAAATACAATCCAACTCAAATCCCCACCAGGCGCCTTGCAACTTTTACATGTTTCATTATGACAACAATTTGCAATTTCACAACTCTCCTTTCAAACCATCCAAGCTAGTTTTCTATGTCCCCACCTTAATTTCCATAACATTCTTTTGTGAAAATGAAAAAAGATATTATCTTTTTAATTTAACAACGGGTACTGAAGCTGAACAATGAATGTTGTGGAGGAGCCCATGCATGTTGGCTCATTGATTTACAACTTGGATCAACCGGGCGTCTGGTCATTTGGGAACCCGGTCCAGATCGCCAATCTAATTGAATCTCCTAATGTGAGAATCAATCTATTAAAAATTTAAAAAATAATAAAAAATAAAAGAAAAAATAGGAAACCATGCCGTATTGCCTCACCACCGATCTACTGCAAAGTCGAACCAGTTTGCGACACTTGCTGGGAACCAATTCATCCCAAATCAATTCTCGACTTGGATTGATGATTCCCTATCTGACTCAGGTAGTTTTGAATCACTTTTTTGGCTAATGAACCAATAACTTATGCCAATCCAAAACTATAGTTATGAGTTAGAAAAAGAGAAAAATGCGAGTTATTTATTTATTTAACAAAAAGGTCTATAGGATCATTTTAAGATGGACTTTTGGTATTTTGGTGAATCACCATTAGATTATATATTTTCAGAAAGGGACAACATACAAAGAGACCATCTACTATTAGTACTCACAACCACTCTTGTCTATTAGATTTAAAATCAGGTGGTTATGAATGTGTCTTTGACTAGACTCAAAGTTTAAAAAAAAATTCTTTGAACTTCGTGACATACCTGAAGCTATCCAATTTGACATCTAATGGCTTAAAATAATTGTGACCTCCATGTAATACAGATAAATGATTCATAGTATGCAAGAGGTCCGAGATTGCCAACCTCAGACCGCCTCATGGTGTAATGTGAATAACGCGGTTCGAAGTTGGCATCCGCAGACTGCTTGGAACTTCATTGACGGCCCGAGGTTGGCATCCTCGGACCGCCTTGTGAACTTCATTTCCTGTCCGAGAATTCCTCCTCGAACCACTTTTTGTTCTTTGATATGTATAATTCCAAACAATCCGAGGAACCAACCTCGGACTGCCTGCGCATTGCCTGGGCACTGCCCTACTGATGAAAAAACTAAGAAAAGTAAATTAAAATTCGGTCCAAGGACGCCATCCTCGGACCAACAGGCAATTTTGAAAAAAAGAAAAATCACGCATTGACCGACCTTTGTAATTTTGGGCTATGAAAGGAGAAATTTGTATTTTTGCTATTTATTTAAAGTCCGTACGTAAATTACTCTTATTAGGCCTTATTTGGATTATTTCATGGACCCAATTTCTATGCGGCCAAGCCCGCATATGTAGAAATACGGCCCTATTAATAAATATATTTTTGAGATGGATTTTTGGACTTAATTTTTAAAGACATGTAATCTCTAACACATAGATCATGAATAAGAAAACATAAATAAATTTTTAAAAACAAAAATAATAATTCTAGTAAGAAAACATTTGGACCATTAGTTTCTATGGTTTTTAAATGGAACACTAACTTGCATCCATCTTCAAGACGGATTGCTTTACACTTTTTTGACCGCATATGTAGTTATGTGGTCCAGCACAATTTTCCTTATTTCATTGTCTTGTATGTTAGGTATAAAACACCCTTCCAAGACTAGAGAAGAGATGGTCAAGTCAACTTGGTTTTTTTTAGACAAGTTTTAAGTTTGAAGCTCTTACACCCTATTGGAAACGTGATGTTAAGCCACCAGGCCAAAGCCTAGAGGTCGGAGGGCTTTGAAGAGATGCTTCCTTCTTTGTTTGTGTCCATTATTTTTCTTTTGCGTTTGTAAAGTCATTGTTTGGTTTGTAAATCATTCTTTAGTTGGTGATGCACTCTATTTGCATTGCTTTATTGTATTGTATCTCAGATTGGGGTCCTCTGTGTAATAATAATGTTTTCTAGTTCCTGTTTTCAAAAAAAAAAAAAAAATTTTGTAGCTCTTTCTTTCTACATTCCATCCATGGCCTTGGGAAGAGATGTTTATTAATGATGGACTTTGTATTGGATGTGCATTATTGGCATGTATATGTATTGAAAAATGCATTCTTCTGGGCATGGATATGTATTGGAAAATTCCATATCAACTTCTGGTAAGTCGTCGCCTTGTTGTATGACCAGATGGTAAGGATCATTTTATGACAAGAAAGCGCTTTTATTATGTATATATATTACGAATTTACCATGTAGCAATGATTTAAACTTGGACTGAATCAATGTAATGGTTGAGAAATTAGTATTAGGGGTTGCAATGGGCTGGGTGGCCCGGCCCGACTGTATGTTTTCATTTTTTTTGTATTGTTTTTCTTTAATTTTATTGGTGCAACCTTGCCCGGCTTGACCCTGATATGGCCAGGGCTGGCCTTTAGGGGAATAGAGCCATGGCAATGGACGGGGTGGCCCGGCCCAGCATAGACTGTATGTTTTTATTTTTTTTGTATTGTTTTCTTTTAATTTTATTGGTACAGCCTGGCCCGGCTTGACCCTAATATGGCCAGGGCAGGCCTTTAGGGGAGTAGGGCCGATCTAGGGCCTAGGCTGGCTCGGCCTGTTGCCGGCCCTAAATTTAGTACGCACCACATACATGGAAATTGCAATCTTAGAAATTCCAATTTGACTCTATGGAATTCTCTTTATTATATTTGTGCCTCTTTTAGAGAGACAGAGAGAGAGATGACAGTAGTGGCATGTAATATACACCAGATAGAAGGAAATTGCCTCTTAGACATTCCAATTTGACTCTATGGAATTCTCTCTATTGTATGTGTGCTTCTTAGGGAGAGAGAGAGATGATAATAGTGGCATGTGAAAGCGAGTAAGATGCGAAAGACTGTGTGCCGATGGATGGTTCAGATGATTTCAGGGGGCACAGGTCATTGACAGCGGCCTGCCTTGTGTATTTATTTAGTAATATAGTAGGCAAATCAGCTCGTCTTGAAGATAAGGACAATGGTGATTTCTGTTTTACGCCATCTGGGAATTGAAAAAGTAATAGCAAAACAAAAGAAAAGAATGAAGACTATAATGATACAAATAAATAAGTTGAAATAGAATGAAGACTATGATGCTACAAATAAATAAGTTGTAATAGTGAGATAGAAAGAAACGCTATATAAATATGGTGTGGTTTGTATTAGGTTGCAACTTTAAACAATCAAATTAAGGCGCCCCCAAATTTTGTCATAAATAGAATGTTGGTGTAAAAAATTATTAGGATGACTTGAAGAATCCATTTTCATCTCTAATTATGAAATCTTAAACTCCTAAAATGATACAAATGAAATAGATCTATAAATACTTGAAAATCTTGAAAATGGACCATCCAGATAATGTGTTGTAATAAGATACACTATTTTTAAGACTCAAAATCTTCTTCTTTTTTTTTCATATTCATCTCTCCTTAAAAGGAAACTAAATAGATTCAAAGATAATCTAAGTATTTCTTTGAATCCAATTACATATTTTTTAAGTATACAATGGGTACCCAAAATTGATCACAATATTAATTCTACCCATGTTTAAGGTAACACAGTAGAAAGAAATAGGTTTATTTCTAAAATCATGGTGTTCCCTCGTCTTGTATAGACACCTCTAAATCAGGCGGAATCTCAGATTTATAAATCCAGACAATCTAAGCATATATTTGAGACCAATATATCAAAGTATACATAAAGTAACATTTATGGGATTTGGGTCGTGGTGGTAGCACCCCACACCCTAGTTACCACGTTGTGGTTTTCAATCTCACCACTTCCATTAATACTTTTAAAAAGTTAACTCGTATTTTACTTGAAAAACGCGTAAGGGCCTATCTTTCCATTGAATTACCAAAAAAAAAAAAAAAACTACTTAACATTTCTTCATTTATTAAAGTATTTATTATGATATAGTTAGGGTTTTTAGTATTTTACTTTCTTATTTTTAAGATATAGAAATTAAGTTTAAGGTTATTTGGACTTTCAGTTTATTGTACGGCATTTGTGTCTTTTTTTTTTGTAGAGAATTGAGAGGTATTGTTAGAAGTTAAATATTAAACAAACGAAAGGCTGGGATTCAGTTGTGGTTAGGATTTATTAAGAAGCAAGTAAAATTGTAGGGTTGTTCTTGTCTAAATATGTAAGTTCTGAACAAGGAAAAGAATTAAAGAAAAGAAATTTTTGGATCTTGTAAAAAGATATTTGTTGGTTAGACTCTCTTGCAGACCAGAAAAGTTTTTACCTTTTTTTCAATTTTATTTTTCGAATTTACAGTTTATTTTCTTTATTTTTCTTTCCTATATCAATAGAGATTGTATATTATGAGATTGACTATCTTTGGTACAAGAAGGTCACAATTATTTCTATCCATTAGATGTCAAATTTGATGGTTTGAGTTCTGTCACGAAGTTATTTTTTTTTTTTTCAAACTTTGAGACTAGTCAATGACACTCTTACAACCATCCGATTTGAAATCTGATGGACAAAAATGACTATGACCTTCTTGTACCCAAAATAAATCGTCTCTTTGTATATTTTTTTATATAACTTAGTATCAAAGCCTTGAGATCCCTATCTTAAGCTCCATACACCATAATGTCATAAAAAATATCATCAATCCAATGCATAACGCTTGGATTGAGAGAGAAAAAAAACACTTGAAAAGAAAGGCTTGGTAATGTAATGTAACAAGTGCTACAAGAACCATTCAAACAAGAATATGAAGATCGGGAAGATAAAAATCAACCTCTAATTGACGCATTAATAAGATGTTACAATACACTTCTAGAAGTTGATCTAGTTGTAAAGCATGAATTGGCATCCAGTCGATTCTATAGGCTTACCACAACTTTGTTGGGAAGTCCAATAATCAAAAGTTCTACCAAAGAATAGTTTTTGAATCCTTAAGTTTGAGGTGGAGCTCCTCCTGCCAGCAAGAATCATGCAGTTAGGGTTTTTATTTTTATTTTATTGTTTTAAGAGATTCAAATTAGATTTGGGAATATTTGATCGTTTGTTTTCTGCTCTTTTTTTTTTTTTTTGAGCATTGAGGAGGACACTAGAAAGTTTAATATTCAATAGATAAAATGCTTAGGATTTAATTATGCTAGGTTTTTTTAAAGAGCACGTTAGGGTTTAGGGTTTATATATATATATATATATATATATATATATATATATATATATATATATATATATATATATATATATATATATATATATATATATATATATATATATATATAAGTGTTAAACAAGAAAAAAAAAAGAAAGATGAATTTATTTTGGTTCTTGTAATTTATTTTCTTTCTCCTTCTCCATACATCGAATGTCCTTTGATAGGAATTTTGAAATTAATAAAAATTTAAATAGCTCATCTCTTACTATTAAAGAAAAATGTATTGCCTTGTACTCCTCTCTCAACGTTATTTGGATGTCAAAATATTGGAGTGCCCAATATTTTTATATTTTTTAGAGGTGAATGAGAGTTAGAAAAATGGAGTCTCCAAAATTTAGCTCCTTCTCATGTATATAAAAAAGATAAAAATTAAATACTTAGACATACTTCCAACCATCTAATCAAAATCGGACAATTGAGATCAATTGCCTTTTATGTGAAACAATGTGGCCTATTTGATTACTGGAAAAATATTAGCCTTGTCTTCGTCTATTCTTATGTTTTTCCTATATGAGACCAAGATTAAAGTTAGAGTGCATGTGCATCTCATTCAAGTGCATTTGCGTAAAATGGAAAAAATAATACAAAATAAAAGAATATGACAAATATACCCGTCAAAGTTTAAAGGGTATTTTTACCTTCTTTGTTTTTTTAAATACAGAGATACATTAGGGTGAGAAGTATATATGTCTAAAATTTTAGCTCAACCAACATACAAAAATAACATCAAAATCAAAATAAAACAAGCGAAATTTACATACCTAAACCCAATCTACTTAGGGCCAGTTCAAGGCATCTGGACCCTTTTTTTTTTGTGGGTGAGAGTTAGTGGAGAGAGGGCCCCTACTCTTGGTTGATCGAGATTCTTATATATATTTGGTTGAAAGTATTCGCCGATTTCCCTCGCAAGTAATATTTTAATGGCGAGGTCTGTCCCTCTACACCATGATAAGATAACCAGAGATTTCAGTAACTTTGAAAGTTCAACTGTTTTCTGCACATCATACCTAAATTTTATGCTCGCCTCTCTCTCATTACGTCCAAATTTTATGCTCTCCTCTCTCTCTCTCCTCTGCAATTTTCCTGTTGAAAAACTTGAGGGAAGAGATGGATCCACTCCTAGGATTAGGGGCAGTGTATTGAGATCATCAATCGCAAAGTCAGGCTTTTATTAGAACTGTGAGAACTCTATAAATTTCTGTGTCCCTCTCCATGGCTATGAAACCCTTCTTAAAGAGGGATGGAGGAGATCGTTCTCCAACGTTCGGCTTCCTTTTGAAATCTCTGAGAAAACGTGGCCCTGTAATCTTGGGAAGTGGGTGGTTACTTTTTAGCCGTTAGATAACGATACTTTCTCTCTCTACAAAGCCTCTTTTTTTTTAGTGCGGTTATACATCTCATAACAAAAAATATCCAAAAGTCATGTCCTGGCTTTTCATGCTAATGCTGTTTTTCCTCTCATGACCAAGACATCAAAAAATATCCCATTTGGGAGTTCCTGACTTAAATATTTATAAGTCTCATCAAAGCTACATGCTTTGATAATATTTTTACACTCAATCCCTTTGTTAAAGGGTATGCAATCATATCTGAAGATGACAAATAACTTAGAGTTATTTCATTCTTTCCAATAATATCATAAATACAATGATAATCAATTTCAATGTGCTTACCATTGGAACTTTAAGTTCTATTTCTAATTGATGAAATAGCAGCCTGATTATCACAAACAAATTTAACAGGTCCGTCGGCTATATCCAACTTCAAATCATTTATGAAGCGTTTAATTTAGACGGCATAAGTTGTAGCAATGTTACAAGCAATATACTCGGCTTCCATAGTATACCGAGCTACACAACCTTGTTTCTTACTAGACCAATAAACACATCTACCTCCAAAGAGAAATACAATTCCTGAGGTTGATTTTCTATCATCTGGGTCTCTTGTAAAATCTGCATCAGAGTACCAATAACTTATAAATTGTCAGCTTGGAAGCACAACTTGTAATTTTTAGTTTTCTGAATATATCTGAGTATCCTTTTTACAACTTGCCAATGAGTCATCGCACGATTACTCCGAAATATACTTACAAGACCGTATGCATGACTCAAATCAGGTCTTGTATACAACATGACATAATTTATGTATCCTACAACTTGAACATATAAAATTCTTTTTATTTCAGGTTTGTCATTATCATTTAATGGACACATTTTCTTTGATAATTTCAAGCTTTTACAAACAGGTGTATCTATGGGCTTGCAATTTTCCATCTTAAATCTTTTTAAAACACTTTCTAAATAATTTTCTTGAGATAAACATAGAAGTCTTGAACTTCTATATCTTGTTATCTTAATGCTCAATACATATGAGGCTTCTCCCATATCTTTCATCTCAAAATGGGAACTTAGCCATGGTTTGGTATGGTTAACATGCAAATATCATTATCGGTTATCAAAATTCCATCCATACATAGTGATAATATAACAAAATTGCTCCCACTATTCCAGACATATACACAATAGTCTAACTTATTGGCTATATAACCAATTTCAGTGATTGCATTATGAAAAGTAAAGTACCATTACCTAGAAGACTGTTTTAGACTATATAAAGATTTCTTAAGTTTATATACTTTGTTTTCTTGGCATTTAATTACATATCATTCTGGTTGTTTCAGGTATATATCTTCTTTTAATTCTCTATTTAAGAAAGTTATTTTAACATCCATCTGAAATAATTTTAGATCATAATATGCAACTAATGCAAGGATGATTCTAATAGATGAAAATTTTACTACTGGAGAATAAGTTTTTACATAATCTACATTAGGTAAATCATTTAGCTACCAATCTAGCTTTATATTTATCAATGGATTTATTTGCATTAAGCTTTTTCTTTATGACCCATTCGCAACCGATGACTTTTCTATCTTTAGGGAGGTCAACTAACTCCCAGACTTGATTTCTTTCATCCATGGCTTGAGTCTACTCAGTGAGTCATGTGAGCTAATAGCTTCATTGTAGCTTCGAGGTTCATCTATTATATCCTCACTCATTGAAGATTAATTATCTTCATTCATAAATACATAAAATTCTTCTAAAGTGGTAGGTGGTGCTCTAGTTCTTTTAGGCCTACCTGGTATACTTGGTTCAATTGAATCATTCTCACCAAATGTAGAGGGAGTATGAGAAACAGGGTCTTCCAGACCCTTATCTTTATCAATTTCATGTAAGTCAATAGGCTTATTTAAAATATTTTCATCATCTATATTTTCTAAAAAATGAGCATCACGACTCTCTACTAATAATCTAGTATCATGGTTATAAAATCTATACCCTTTAGAATTTTCTTAATAGCCTATAAAAGAGCATTTTATAGTTTTACTTTGTAATTTATCTCTATTTTATGATGGTATAAGCACATGTGCCCAAGAACCTCAAACTTTCAAGATAGTAAGGTCAGGTTTTTTACTTGTCCATAATTCATATGGGGTCAAGTCTATAGATTTCGTTGGAACACGATTAATGATATATATTGTAGTGTTGAGAGCCTCACCCAAAAAATGAGGTGATAAATTTGAATGTCTCATCATGGACCTAACTATGTCCATTAGAGTTCTATTTCTCCTTTCAGCTTCACCATTTTGTTGTGGTGTATATAACATAGTTGTTTGGTGAATTATACCATGCTCATTACAAAATTCAGAAAATAAGGCGAAGCAATATTCACCTCTCCTATCTGTTCGAAGAATTTTAATATGTCTACCTAACTAATTTTCTACCCCAGCTTTATATTCTTTAAATGTTTCTAATGCATCTGATTTCTTACTAATTAGGTATACAAATCCATGACGTGAATAATCATCTATAAATGTTATGAAATATTTCATATATCTATATGTTTTTACATTTAATGGGCCACATATATCATAGTGAACAATACTAATTAGTTCACTAGACTTTTTCCCTTGAGGGAAAGGCTTCTTAGTTAATTTACCAGAAATACATGGCTCACATATTTTGAACATAATTTCTCCTAAATTGAGGAGCAAGCCTCTTTTAACCATTTGATTCATTTTGTCTTTATTTATATGTCGTAATCTTAAGTGCCATAAATATGGATCATCCATACACATTAAAGCATCAAAAGAAGCATCAATATAATCAGAAAATGATGAACTTTAATTAATATTCAGTCGGTACAAATTGTCAACTTTAGTACCGTACACCAAAGCTTTAAAATGCTTCCCAATGGTAACCCGACTAGACTTGAACCTTATTTCATTACCCTTATCGTCTAGCCTTGGGACAGAAATCAAATTGCGCCTCATATTGGACGCATACAATGTATCAGTCAATAAGAGATTTGTTCCTCCTGGTAAACACAGCTTGAAAGTACCAATACCTAGTACATCGCAGTAGGTGTCATTTCCCATATAAATCTGCTGGTTACCGGCTGCAATCCCTTTAAATTCTGTGAATCCATTATTGGTCATCAAGACATGTCGAGTGGAGGCTGAGTCGACACATCAATTTCTCAAGTCATGATCGGCAACTATTGATTATAGGACTACGCAGATCAAGTCCTTTCTCTCATTTTGATTATTTCGAACATGGTTGTTATTTTGGTTCCTATTTTTTTTTTTCAGCTTATGACAATTAAACTTGATATGTTCAATTTCCTTACAATAAAAATAGGTCTTCTCAACCTTATTCTTTTGATTTTAAAAATTTCTCATCATTCCCTTATACCTATTATTTTTCTGATAATTGAAAGGTTTATTGAAGATCTGAGAAGATGAACTTTGAGCAAAGTGGAGTTCATTGACTTCTTCGTCATTCTTTTCACAGCTTCAATACTAAGATACATAAAAAGATTTAACAGAGTTATCCCTTGTGCAGAATGGTTCAATGTAATTACAACGGACTCCCAAGATGGAGGGAGACTGTTAAGGACAATGGACATTTGCATGCGATCGAGGACTGGATTCCCAGTTGCAACAAGGTCCTCTGGAGCACTGTCATTTTATTAACATGCTCGATCACTGAGTCCGATTCTTTCATTATGCAAGAATTATATTTTTCTAACAACAATTGTATATGGGTCTCAGAAGTAGTCTCATACTTTTAAGATAGGGCGCCCATCATACTTTGAACTGTGGTGTAATCCTCAAAGACTCTAATTAAATCATGTTCCATAAAGCTCATCATAGTAGTCGCAGCTATTTTGTCATCTTCTAATTATTTTTTAAATCGCTTTCTAGCTTGACCATTGGCATTAAGCTCTAAAACTGATGGTTCTGTTTCTAGGACATAATCGATCCTATCTTGAAAAAGAATATATCCAATTTTTCTTTTCCACATAGAAAAATTGGTCCCATTGAGTTTTTCAAGTTTGGATAATTCTGACATGACTAGCCTAGATGCCATTTTAAATTTTTAGACAATACCTAAAAGTTAAAAAACAAATTTAAGTATGTTTAAGAAAAGGTTGTCTGCTAGCTAAATCAATAAGTTTGCCGACTCTCAATGAGCTGCAACTTCAAAGAAAAATTTTCTCGAACATTTTATGTTCGCACTGCTGTGATGCAACAAAAAATTAATAGAGTAAGGCAACAACTACTTTTATGTCAAATCTTGCAAAAGAATAATTTTCATAAATATGTGAATATGTCTTAGCACAAGATAGAGAGTCTACAATGATATTTGATATTTTTCAATAAAAAAATATGGCATTGCATAATCACAAAAATAAATAAATAAATAAATAAATCACAAAATCATGATCATGAAATTTTCTAACTTAAAGAGACCAAAGCATAAGATAATTATGCAATGCATTGACAATTATTATGCAAATAAAATATGTCGAAAATTCCTAAATTATAGGTCACAAAAAATAAAATAAATAAATACATGCAATTGATATGTAAGCCTTTATTCCAATAGAATTGGCGCGTGCATAATAAGATTCAATAAAAAAAAAAAATATGCACTAATTTTCAGCAATAAAAAGATGGAAGAAAGAAAATGCCAGTCCCCTGATTTTCAACAGTCCATGGTCAGTACAAAAGTATATAACAATACGCAAATTTAGATGCTTAGCTACCGTGCATAGAGTAGAAGAAAATTTTTGGACAGTCTTTACAAATGACTATTATTATTATTAATTTTATTAGAAAATAGAGAGAAGAATTATTTGCCTTATTTTTTATTACTTGACCGTGGGCTCAAGTATATACTGTATCAACAACTTGATCTTATAGAGAGAAAAAATAACTACACAACTTGTTCCTACTCTAGAGAGAGAGCTGAATATTGAAGCGTAGTGAGAGAACCTAATATTGAGGTGTATGCTAAGTCAAGATAACTCTTCTGCAACAACCTTAAACGTATTTCTCTCTCTTCCTATTCTTTTGATGATTCTTCTAGCGTTTCTATCTCTTTAAATTTTCTCTACAAAAGATTAAACAGAGGACTTATCTGAGTACGCTATGATCACGTAAGCCAAACGTAATCTAGAGAGAGAAAATATGGCAAAATAATTTACTGAGAGAGAATATTCTAGAACCAACAATACCAGTAAAAACAAACACTGAATCGCAAATGAAGAGCAATAAATTAAGAGAGAGAAAATCATTAAAAAAAAAAATTAGGCTATTAAATTTAAAGTTAGAAAAAATTTACAGTAAGATATACGTGAATGACAAAGCACAATATCAAAGTTACTGTAAATTAAACTCAGGAAAAAAATAAGATATAAAATACCAAAAAAAATTGTGACATGTAGGTTATGAGCCCACCACGCTTCCACAACCTGTTCTGATAACAATGTTGAAAAGCTTGAGGGAAGAGATGGACCCACTCTTAGGATTAGGGACAGTGTCTTGAAACTATCGATTGAAAAGATCAAACTTTTACCAGAACTGTGAGAACTCTATATATTTATGTGTCCCTCTCCATGGCCATGAAACCCTTCTTAAAGAGGAATGGAGGAGGTCGTTCTCTAACGTTCGGCTTCTTCCTGAAATCTCTGAAAAAACGTGGCCTTGTAATCTTAGAAAGTTGGTGGTTACTTTCTAGCCATTAGATAACGGCACTTTCACTTTCTCTCTCTAAGAAGCCTCCTTTTTTTTAGTGATAAGCATTAATTATAAGAGAGAGAAACATTGCATGTTTAAAGGTCCCATAGCCACACACACGTACCAACATTTCCACTCTCCTTTGTTCTCTCTTCTCAAACCCTCCTACACCTCTCTTTCACTAGGAAACTCATCAAAAACCCAACTTCCAGATAAAAAAAATAAGGGCACTACCATGCGTATCTTCAATTTCTTAAGTTCAATAATTCATGGCCTTTCTCTATAAAACCCATTAACATCCCTCTAGAACTTGATTAGTGGCCAAAGAATCACTCAGCTAGAAAACCCACCACTACAAAGGGTGAATAGAGAAATAAAGCAAAATGAATCCCAGCAAAATCTTTCAGTTTCTCGAGAAGTCTCGAATTTGAAGTCAATAACTTTTGTTTTCAAAAGAAATAATGCAGAAATTATCAGATCACAGAAAAAACCTCTTTGAAGTGAGAAGAAAAAGGGGGTAAGAAGAGGAGAGAGAAACCTTGAATATATGAACATTTTTAAAGAGTACAACCAAAAGTCTCATCTTCAGTTTCTTTAAGTTCAGTAATTCATGGCCTTTCTCTGCAAAACCCATTAACATGCCTCTAGAACTTGATTGGTGGCCAAAGAATCACTCAAAAAGAAAACCCACCACTACAAAGGATGAATAGAGACATAAAGTAAAAGGAATCCCAACAAAATCTTTCAGTATTTGAAGTCAATAACTTTTGTTTTCAAAACAAATAATGCAGAAATCATCAGATCACAAAAAAAACCTCTTCGCAGAGAAGAAAAAAAGGGGTAAGAATAGGAGAGAGAAACCTTGAATATATGAATCCTGTTGAAAAGTAAAACCAAAAGTCTCATCTTTATGTTTAAGAATTTTAAAAACAGATGGGTAGAATGATCCTTTTTTGTGTATTTTATCTCTCTAGACTCTGGTTTTTTTTTACCTTCTTTTTTGTGGGTAATGATAGGGATTGCTAATGAGGAGATAGGGGTTGAGCGACAGGGATAAATATTCTTCTATTTGGTCCAAGAGTCCAACAATGGTGTAAAGGGAGAGATGGAAGTTATTACATTGAATCTTCCCAGTTCTCACTGTCTTCGGGCATGGTTCGAAATCCTCGTGTCACGTAAAAAGAGAGAGATAGAGAGATAATATTGTTAGGTTTATGTGGCCTTTAAAGGTCTTATGAGTACTTGTAAAATGAAATGATATAATGGAACATGAACTCATTGGGAGTGTGGTCCCTCGTGGACCATACTAAGCAAACGATGGTTTGCTGATACCGATTTGTGCTTAACGATCTAAGCCAGTCAGTTGGGAAAAACCATGTGCCCTAGGCATGAAGAACAAACCGATGAGGGTTTATGGGTTAGCCCTTGATGAGGTCGGAGAACATGCCCGGATGAGTGAGTCGAGGGACTGTGTGACCCTTGTGTGTGATGGTGGCCTACTAAGACGGGGGCCAAAACTTCATCCATGTTCCATCACACGGCATGCACATTGATAGATCGTTCGAAAAAGCCAGATATCTACCTTTGAGTGAAGCGTATGCATGTGCGAGAGATACTCTTATACGCCATAGAGATCTGATCGCATGAGGTCGTGGTGACCTTGACTTGTCTCTAGGGGAGGACTTGTAATCCACAGACTGGGATTTGCGAACCCTTGATTCATCAACCTGACTTTAGTGACCCACTGATGAGCCCCTGCTTGGACTATGGGTCATGAGAAACATTGGGCCGGTTCGATAAAGCTATTGTGGTCTGTAGTCCACAGTTGAAGGTGGAGTACCCCGTTATTACAGATTGGATTCCTAAAACCATATGGATCATTTTGCCATCATATTAATTTAATTATGTTCATTTTATTATTGAAATGATTTTAGTTTTATTATTTGAATTTTTATGAATATCACAATATTTTATTTATGATTTTTGGACTTATAAAAATACAGTTATTGTTCTTTCAAAGTTATAAAAAAATACAAATATATATTTGAAATTGTTTAATTCAATTTTAAAAATAATATTTTTTTATAATATTCCATGGGGGCCCATAGTGCACGTGGGCCCACCATGTGGCATGTGGGTGGGGGCTCACATGTGCCACAAAAGGGTGACACACCCCACCCTCTTTGGATTCTCTTGTTTACTTTTAATATAAGGTTAGTTTGATTTGTGGCATGTGGTCAAATCTTGGAAGAGATATATTGACTATGGCTTTATCTATTTTGTAGCAAGTTTGTTTTAAAGAGATATGGTCAATTTGAATTGATATGGATCTTATCTTATTTCTATTTGGTAGTATTTATCTACTTAATATTATTTGACACATCTTTACGGAATATGTGACATGGATCGTGCAATTTTATAGAATACATGATATTTATTTTATTTAAATATATTGATGGAAAAATAGTTTAAGAAAGGGGGATAATGGTTCATGCACCTTCCATAATGTTGATGGCCCATCTATGGAATGGATAGCTCAGATCTTTCACCCCACAAGTCACCTTTGATCGACGGTCTATGTTCAATATCACAAGAAGATGCAAGCTAAGGAAAACCCTAATAAACCCTAATCTTATTTAAAGCCTATAAAAAGTGATTGTCTCTACCCAAAAATCTCTATACCTTATCTCTTGTACCTAATTCCCATTTTTCTCTCTCATATCCTAAAAAGGGGGCACACACCACTCTCTCATAGTTGACATCTCTCTCTCCCACATTATAAAAGAATCTAAGGGTTTAGGTTATGGAGTTTTTCTCTCCTATCTCTCAAATATATATTTACGGCTAAGGGTTTTAGGGTTTAACAAAAAGAGAATCCATCTCTCTCAAACTAGGTTGCTAAGAAAATGCACCTAGGGTTTGAGTTTATGATCAAAGGGGTTCATGTTCCATTTGTGTGGCTTGGCCGAAATTTGCTTTTTCGATTCAAGATTGAAGCAAGACCGTTGATCCCGCGCCATCAAATGGTGGTAACTCGATGTGGGGTGTAATAAGCCCGATTGAGGTAATCTCCGGCACCTTCTTTTTTTGTTTCTTGCAATCATATCTTTTATTCTCAAGCATAGTGCATAGTTGTTTCAATGACATCAAGTTATTAAGATCTTGGTTTTATTGTTATGTTGATTTTATTTTGAAATTTATCTTATTATAATAAAGACCAGCTGTAAGTGATCTTTTGTCAAAAGAAATGGGTGACAAAAAAAAAAAAAAATGTATGCCCTGGTAAAAGATCACATATGTTTTTCTTTCATTAGTATCAGAGTTATTGATACTTGATGTCGTTAGTTATCTTTTCTCTTTATTGAGTTTAGATGAAGCTTAGGAATGAGATAAGATAAAGCTAATGACATTTGTGGTAAAAAAATACACCCACGGTTGAAAATTATTGAAATACTCCAACACCGGAAAGGCGCTCTGCAGGATGAGTTTTCTAGGCTATTTTGGAGTAGTGATATGAAAAAGATAATGATGTATTTTTCTATTATATACTTCAGTGATATTTTATGTCTTTAAGAGTAGGATCTACTTGAAAATTTTCAGTGGGAGATCCTAAGGGAATTGAGAGTTATGGAATCATCAATGAAGGGTGTCAGTTCTAACCCTGCAAAATCTAGAAACTGTTCATTGAGTTCAGTGATTTTTCTCACTAATCATATGATTTTATTGATAGCTGAAATTTTATTATAACTCACAAAATTGAGTCTACTTTTAAGCAAAAAATGTTTCATCAAGAAATTCCTTGTGGTTTGAAAGATATGATCAATTTATTGAAGGTGCGCAAGTGTTGTTTTCTGCAATGAAAACTATTTCTATGACTTGGAAGTCATGATTTTATTTCTATACTTAACAGAATGTTTTATAGTCCACACTAAATTTTTAGACTTCCATTCCTAGTCTATTTGCTAATAAAATTTATTTAAAAGAGAAATATCTATAGGAAGAGAGGACAAAAAATTTTGGATTGAAGAGATGTCATCCTAAATTTTTTGCAATTTGGTATGTAATTCATTGAAGACATGAATATCTATATTTATCAAGTCTACTTAACAAAGTGATATAAGGCTTGTGAAAATATATGTGTTACTATTATGTGTCTAATTTCAAATAAAATTGAAAGAGAAACTCTATGATGGTAGAGATAAAAGACAATTTTACTAGATAGTGTTCATCCTTGAATTCTGCAGTATGATTTATTTTGTGATGTGAATGTCACTTATTTGTTTCTCTGAAGAAAAGTATTATTTGGGATTCAAACTATGATGTTATGATTTGGTTTTGAGTCTAGTTTTTAACACAAAAGATTTTAAGAAGAAATTCTTTGAGAATTGAGAGAAACAATTTTTTATTGAGAGGTGCTCAATCTGATTTTCTCTTGAGAAAATTGAATTGTGACCTAAATGTCACTGAAACGAAGACTCACTATATGGTATGATTTAGGAATGGAACTTATCATTATTTTATATTTTTTAGTCTAATTTCAATACTCAAAAGGATTCAGAGATAAACTTTTTATAGGTTGACTAATATCATATTTTTATCGTGGGATGCTCATGTTCTATGCTGCAGTAAATTAAAAGATGTGGCATAGTAAGGCACATCTTTGAATTCCCAATTATGGAGACCTTTAAGACTCATTTTAAAAAGGTTTTATAGTATGCTATAAGTATGGTTTATTATAATAAAACTTCTGAGAGACGTAATATAGAGCTGATAAGATATGATACTCTATGTGAAGAGTATTCGATCTGGGAATAGCAGAAAAAAAAAGAAACACAATACCTATAAAACATCTTGGTTTCTTCGAAATGAAGAGATATATAAAGAGACTTGGTGGTAGCATAGAAATGCTAAAGATTAGTGGAAGAATCGAAATTGTGATATTTGAAATAAAGGGATAAAGAAGATATTTCTTCATAGTGTAAATAGGAGAATCCAAGTGCCGAAGAGATGGACACTTCGTGACATGTGAAATCAATGACCAATATATTCTCCATCAGTGCGTGCACTTCCAAGATCACAAAAGCTTGCCAAACAAGTAAAAGCGATGAATCAAGAAAGCCCAGGTACCACACTACATGGTTTTGAGGTATGAAATCTATCCTACATTACATGGTAAGATCATATAGAGAAAGATGATTAAATAACTTTGTTTAATGTGCTTTGGTTATATTTTGGCTAATTGTTTTATGAATATGTATGGAGTGTATAGACATTAACTGATAAGTGCTAACAAATTTAAAAGTGCCGGTTTTGAATATCTTATGTTTTTGTTCCTCTTTGTGCTTGAGTATGAACTACTTGAGGTAGTGATATACATGAAGATGTGATTTGATCAAGGGCTTTGAGCCCTAAGGATGAAACACGAGAAATGGGTGTGGCTCATTCAACTATGTAAGCACAAATAGAGTGTTCTGATGAAACTTGGTCTTGGTGACTATCCTATCAATAATGTCTATAATATGATGTGTTGCATGTGATGATGATCTCTTGATAAATTCTCCATAATTGCCAAAAATGAAGTATTTTGTCAAGGCTTTAGTAGACATCATTTAGTCGCACTTTATTTTGGATAAAATTATAAGATGGTATATATGATTTGTTTTATGGCTATGAACTTGACTTGGTAAGAAATTAAAAGTGAATGCTGTAAAAGGATTTATGAAGGCTAAGCATCTATTTTATAATTAAATTGGATGATTTGAGAAAAGCCTAAGTCTATGAATATGGTTTTGAGAAAACCACATAGTCTTGCAAGTTCCATTAAGTTTTTATGAAAATCATTTTAAACTGTCATATTAATACATAACTATTGCTTATGACTGCATATATATATACCAAGTCAATTTTTTTTTTATTAAAAAGAAAAACATTCTGCCTTGAAGGTAGTTATAAAAGTGGGAGAAAACTATCATGCACTGTTTTTTTTTTTAAATACATATATGCCTTGACCCATGTTTCTAGTTATTTAGAATCATCGATTACGTAAGACTTTGAACCATAGGGAATGTTGTAGGAATGCCATTATGTTGGGCTTCTCTGATACATATTGTGTTGATTAGATAACTTGGTTTGTATAAATTTACTACCAAGATATCTAGTGTGGTTGACCCTTTGTGGTTCATAAAGGTTTTTACATATTGTGAAACTAACGGGTATTGAATTACATATTGCATGAGACTTGATATGCTTCATCATGATATATGCATAAGAATGTTGAGAATGTATAGGTTATATATGCAATAATTGAGTGGGACCTGCTACAGTCCCACATTTTTTTAGCTGCTTGGACATTCAGATATACAGGTGCAAGCTATCTCACAGATCCAGATGATGGGAAGTCTACATCTGGATATGTGTTCATGCTTGGAGGGGGTGCAGTTTATTGGAAATCAAAGAAACGAGATGTGACAAAATTCTCTACCATGAAGGCAGAGTACGTGGCGTGCTGTTTGGTAATCGAGGAGGCCATATAGATTAAAAAATTTCTTAATCAACTTAAATTTCGCCTCTTGCGTTGTGAGGCAATAAGAATTTTCTGCGACAGCACGTTGATAATATGCGTGTCAAAGGAGCCACGATTCCATAAGAACTCCAAGCATATAAAACCATGTTTTTATCACCTGAGGAATGATGTGAGATTGAGAAAGATCGAGATCCAGATAAACTAAATATTCCAGTGGGACCACCTGCTAGTATTTGGCATGCTAAATGAAACAACAGACTATAATGTTGTTCACCCATGGAACCCAAATGTTTGGTGCTGGTCGTATGGCTACAAAAGGGAGCTGCTTATTTGAAAAACTTTTTTAAGCCCATGAACATATGACCCATGCGATGAGGGAAAGTGACGGTCTTTTACTACAACAGGTCCATGATTCGCGATGTGATGTGAAAGATGAGCTACGACCATTTTTAGGATGAGATCCAAGCACCAAAGAGGAAAATGTGTTGCTTCTATATATCATTTTGTGAAAGGATTCATGGCGAAAGCCATAATTAATATATTGAGAGAATAAGTAAAAATGCTTAAGAGAGATTGTAATTGGGAGAGAGAGATGGGAACGAGAGAAAGTGAGAAAGAGATAAATGTAAGGCCTTCAAAGGCCAAGTGGAAGATGTTGGGTTTATGTGGCCTTTAAAGGCCTTATGAGTGCTTGTAAAATGAAATGATATAGTGAAACATGAACTCAATGGGATTGTGGTCCCTCGTGGACCATACTAAGCAAACGATGGTTTGCTGATACCGATCTGTGCTTAACGATCTAGGCCAGTCGGTTGAGAAACAATCATGTTACTTGGGCATGAAGAACAAACCGATGAGGGTTTATGGGTTACGCCTTGATGAGGTCGAAGAACAAACCCGGATGAGTGAGCCGAGGGACTGTGTGACCCTTGTGTGTGATGGTGGGCTACTGAAACAGGGGCCAAAGCCTCATCCATATTCCATCATACGACATGCATGTTGATAGATCGTTCGGGAAAGCCACATATCCATCTTTGGGCGAAGCGTATGCATGTGCGAGAGATACCCCTATGCGCCATAGAGCTGTGGTCACATGAGGTCGTGGTGACCTTGACTCATCTCTAGGGGAGGACTTGTAATCCACAGACTGGGATTGTGACCCTTGATTCATCGACCTGAGTTTGGTGACCCGTTGATGAGCCCCTGCTTGGACTGTGGGTCATGGGAAACACTAGGCCGGTTCGATAAAGCTAGTGTGGTCGGTAGTCCACAGTTGAAGGTGGAGTACCCCGTTATTACAGATTGGATTCCTAAAACCATATGGATCATTTTTCCATCATATTAATTTAATTGTGTTCATTTTATTATTGAAATGATTTTAGTTTTATTATTTGAATTTTTATAAATCTCTTAATATTTTATTTGTTATTTTTTTACTTATAAAAATATAGTTATTGTTCTTTCAAAGTTATAAAAAAATTCGAATATATATTTGAAATTGTTTTATTCAATTTTAAAAATAATATTTTTTTATTATATTCCATAGGGGCCCATAGTGCACATGGGCCCACCATGTGGCATGTGGGTGGGGGCCCACATGTGCCACAAAAGGGTGGCATGCCCCACCCTCTTTGGATTCTCTTGTTTGCTTTTAAGATAAGGTTAGTTTGATTTGTGGCATGTGGTCAAATCTTGGAAGGGACATACTGACCATGGCTTTATCTATTTTGTAGCAAATTTGTTTGAAAGAGATATGGTCAATTTGAATTGATATGGATCTTATTTTATTTGTATTTGGTAGTATTTATCTACTTGATATTATTTGATATATCCTTATGGAATATGTGACATGGATCGTGCAATTTTATAGAATAATGATATTTATTTTATTTAAATATATTGATGGAAAAATGGTTTAGGAAAGAGGGATAATGGTTCATATACCTTCCATGATGTTGATAGTCATTTATGAAATGGATGGCTCAGATCTCTCACCCCACAAGTCACCCTTGATCGACCGTCTGTATTCAATCTCACAAGAAGAGGCAAGCTAAAGAAAACCCTAACAAGCCTTAATCTTATTCGAATCCAATAAAAAGGGATTGTCTTTACCCAAAAATCTCTACACCTTATCTCTTGTACCTAATTCCCATCTTTCTCTCTCATATCCCAAAAAGGGGGCATGCACCACTCTCTCAAGTTTGATCTATCTCTCTCACATTGTAAAAGAATATAAGGGTTTAGGTTATGGAGTTCTTCTCTCCTATCTCTCAAATATAGATTTACAGCTAAGGGTTTTAGGGTTTAGCAAAAAGAGAATCTATTTCTCTAAAACTAGGTTGCTAAGAGAATTCACATAGGGTTTGAGTTTGTAATCAAAAGGGTTCATGTTCCATTGGTGTGGCTTGGCCGAAATTTGCTTTCCCGGTTCGAGATTGAAGTTAGACCGTTGATCTCGTGCCATCGGATGGTGGTGACTCGGTGTGGGGTGTAGTAAGCCCGGTTGAGATAATCTCCGGCACTCTTCTTTTTTTTTGTGCAATCTTATTTTTTATTCTCAAGCATAGTGCATAGTTGTTTCAATGGCATCAAGTTGTTAAGATCTTGGTTTTATTGTTATGTTGATTTTATTTTGATATTTATCTTATTATAATAAAGATCACTTGTAAGTGATCTTTTGCCAAAAGAAAAGGGGTGGAAAAAAAAAAAAAAAATTATTCCTCAGCAAAAGATCACATAGGTCTTTCTTTCAAATACGCAGAGCACGTGTAATGTAAAGAGAGAGATAGAGAGAACAAGCAGATGATCCACAAGAGAGAGAAATTGTCTAAAATGGATAGTTTAGTATTTTTTTTTTTAAATTGTTATGAAGTCTAAAAACAGACATATCAGTAATAACGGAAAGTATTTGGTATTTTGATAATAACATAAACTAAAATGGATGTTTACGGAATTTTTTCTAAATTTTTTATTTCGCTAATCTAAAAGTATCAGCGATGTTAGCGAGGGTGTGGTTTGTATAAGGTTGCAGCCTCAAATAATTTATTCCTTCAAACTTTGTATAAGGTCGCAACTTCAAACAATTTAAACATATCTATAAAAGCATGAAAATCTTGAAAATAGAAGTTCCAGATATTACATTGTAAGATGTACTAATTTCAGTACTTAAAATCTCTTTTTTTCTCCATATTATATACCTCGATGTCAAGATGATCAATTAGATATTTTTCCAACTGCAAAATGACATTTTTTGATGAATTTTAGAAATGCACCTAAATTCTACTTTTTAAGGTATCAACCTTATGTAGACTTTTTCCTTTTAACAATTAGCAAGGAATCGACATTGGACATAAGCTATTTGGATGGATATAAATTTTGGTGTTTTCAGAAAGGGCGCTCAAACCTACCATCCACCGTGACTTCAATGTTCAAATGGAAGTTAGCAGTAGTTCACCACCACTGTATTGATAAGATCGCGCATGGATAAGCATCCCAACCAATACTCAAGTAATGTGTTCCCTTTTGTAATTTCTTATGTATTATAAATTATGGTCAATGCTATCATGTTATTTTTTAAAAAATATTTACGTTTTAATAGTGTATAATTTGAGTTCATGTTTATTAATCTTAAGAAGAATATTGTCTATAATAAACAATATACCGATTTAATATACTAAAGCCCCAATCAAGGTTCAGAATCAATCGAACGGATAATACAAGATGGTTAGACTATCACACATCACAATAATATCTTGTAAATGATAAAAAAAATACACACAATTGACATTCCAATAAAACTTACGACGCATAATATCTCGTTGGAAAAGTTTATATAAATTAAGGTGCACCTAAAAATTGCATTATAAATGATTGTTTTGACATTGGAAAACCGTCTAATTGTTCATCTCGACATCGAGATGTATGAATATGAAGAAAAAAAATTTCAAGTCTTAAAAATAGTATATCTTGCCACATATTATCTGGACCGTCCATTTTCAAGCTTTTGAAGTGCTTATTAATCTACTTGCACTATTTTTGGAGTTTAAGATTTTATGATTAGAGATGAAAATAGTTTCTCAAGCCATCCTAAAAGACACCAAAATTATATTATGATAACATTTGAAGGTGCGCCTTAATTTGATTGTTTACTGTTGCAACCTTACAAACCACCCATATCCTATATCATTAAGAAATGTGATCCTTCCGGAATAAAGAAAGAGAAAAGATTGGGGAAGTACAAAAATATATCAGTTTTCTAGTTTATAAGTCATCTCCAAACACAAGCAGGAAATTAAGCCAAATAATGGGTTTGAGTGGAACTAAAAACTTATATAAAATGATAATATTGAAGCAACAAAACTGATGCACCCAAGGTGCTTCGATTTTCTTTTTCTTTTTTTAATAATATGCGAAAAGGAGAAGTGAACTAAGCAAATACAATCCAACTCAAATCCCCACCAGGCACCTTGCAACTTTTACACGTTTCATATTGACAACAATTTGCAATTTCACAACTCTACTTTCAAACCATCCAAGCTAGTTTTCTATGTCCGAACCTTAATTTCCATAATATTCTCTTGTGAAAATGAGAAAGGATAATATCTTTTAATACCCATACCGGAAAAAGTTTATATAAGGTTGCAACTTTAAAATGTAGAATTAAAGATGCACCTCAAAACCCATTGGAAAATATTGTTTTAATGTCGCAAAACCTTTAAATTGATCTTCTCGTATGAATATGAAAAAGAAAGAAACATTTTGAGTCCCAAAAGCAGTGCATCTTGCAATACATTATCTAGACCGTCCATTTATAACATTTCATATGTTTATAGACCTTCTTGATTTTAACCATTTTTTGAGGTTAAAATTTTATAATTAAAAATGAAAATAGATTTTTAAATAATCCTAATAATTTTTTAAACCAAAATTACATGTTATAATAAAATTTGGATGAGAATTTTAATTGGATTGTTTAAGGTTACAACCTTATACAAGCCACACCCTTTAATATAGCAAAGATTACTTAAGTCGAGCAATAAATGTTGTGGAGGAGTCCTTACATGCTGGATCATTGTTTTACAGCTTGGATTAACTAGGCGACAGGTCATTCGGGAACCCGGTTTAGATCGCCAATCTAAACGATTCTCCTGTTTTGAGAATCAATTCATTTATAATAAAATAAAATAAAATATAAAAAGTAGAAGAGGAGAAAACAGACCATATCACCCGACCAGCAATCTACTGCCAAATCGAACTAGTTCTCGACACTTGCTGGGAACCAGTTCATCCCAAAACACAATTTCCAATTTGAATCGGGGTGTTTTAAATATCTGCTTTGCCTAATGAACCAATAACTTATACCAATCCAAAACTATAGCTGCGAATTAAAAAGAGAAAAAAAAAATGCAAGTTGTTTGGTCTTTGAAAAACAATAACGAAAAAGTCTATAGGATCATTTTACGATTGAATTTTGGTATTTTCGTAAGTAACCATTATTAGATTATATATTTTTATAAAGGGAAAATATACAAAGAGACCATTACTATTAGTACAAGGTCACAACGACACTTTTCTATTAGATTTTAAATCATGGTTATGAGTGTATCTTTGACTAGACTTAAAGCCTTAAAAAAATATTTCTTGAATTTCTTGACTCATTCCAATCTATCCAATTTGATATCTAATGGTTAAGAATAATTATAACCCCTTATAACAAAGATAAATAAAATATAGGTTTTGGCCACACAACAATTCCCACTACCATTATACAACCATAGGCATTATTGACTTACCTTCCGCCACAGTTGTTTCACTATTTTGTAAACCATACTTGTCAAGGGCACTTCAGATATTTCGTAGAATTGCAGGTCAGACGCTTTCTATTCAAAGACGGTGCGTCAAAACCCATGGTGCACCGGCTCGTAATATCCAAAAACCTGGTTCTCACATTCTCCTGATCCGGCGGGCCTACACTGCATGCAGCATGCATTGCATGGCCAAACCAATGTAACATTTTCAAAACCGGAACCTTCCCATCTCTGCCTTAATTTCACACTAATCAACTTTTATCATTTATTACTTAAGGATCCTTGCCTATAAATACAATTAGGGTTTTCATGTGCCATCATCAAATCCTAGAGTTCTACTTAGCACACATGTTATCAGCTATAATGGAAAAGACCATTTTGCCCCTGTTACTATTATCTCTCTTGCTTTTCCCAGCCTTGAGCTTGTGTGATATCACCTCTTGTAGCCAAACCCCTTATCCTGAAGCATGCAACTCGTTTCTACCTACTGTGAGCCAAGACACCGTGTCCGGATTCCGAAATGTCGCCATTATGGCGGCCATGGACCAAGCGCAGGCGACGCTCAGCTGGTGTCCGCGTGGCTCAATGAGCAGCCGTGCGCAAGCTGCCTGGGCTGACTGCCTGGAGCTCACAGAGGACACCGTGTCCAAACTCAACAAGACACTCGTGTCCTCGAATCTCGCGAGCTCCGATACGCTCACTTGGCTTAGTGCAGCAATCACGAATGATGACACGTGTCGCACGGGTTTCTCTGAGACGCCGTGGCTCAAATCAACGGATTTATCGAAACTGTTGAGCAACTCGTTGGCTGTTGAGAAGAGCTTCGCGGCTAGGCTCGATGGGCTGAGTGGCCATACCAATCGAAAGCTGCTTTCAGTGCAGAGTCGTGGTTTCCCCGAATGGGTGGTTGCTGGTGATCGGAGGCTCTTACAGGCATCCACAGGAAAAGCAAATTTGGTAGTCGCCAAGGACGGGTCAGGAGGTTTTGCAACCATATCTGCAGCAATTACGGCATCAGAAAAGCAGAGAAAAACTAGCACCAGTAGGTTTGTAATTTATGTAAAAGAGGGGACTTATAAAGAGAACATTGAGATAAAAAAGTCCATGAAGAATCTGATGTTTGTTGGAGACGGCATCGATAAGACGATTATTACTGGGAGTCGTAATGTTCAGGACGGTTCTACCACCTTTCGCTCTGCAACCTTTGGTAAGGGTTTCTTGAACTTTGTAGCATTTGTAATTTTTTTAGAACATTCTTTTTTTTTTTCTTTTTTTTTTTTCTTTTTTTGTAGTTTAATGGTACGATTTTAACTATTTCTATGATTTTTATGATCGTTTGAAGAGTAAATTATGTAAGGATACAAAAAAAAAAAAAAAAACTAAAATACGAAATAAGTCAATTTTGGGTTAAATTTATATGGAAGGTCTGTTAACATTAGGTTTTTTATTTGTTTTTCAAAATTATCCCTTAGTCCAAGGATACCATCATCAAATCGCTTTTTTTTTTTTTTAGTTTTTTTATAGTAAGACTGTGGCCTAATGTTCAGGGCAGTGCCCAGTCAGTCTGAATCGGACTACCTTTTGTGGTGCTTTTCAAAGCAGTCCGAGGTTGGCATCCTCAGACCGACGCATTCATAAACGGTCTGAGCTACCCATCCTCAAATCTGTCTTCTCTGGTGATGATGACATCTTTGGACAGAAGGGCAATTTTAGAAAAATAAAAAAGCATGAATTGACCGACATGCAGTATAATTTTTCATCTAAAATTGGCTCATTTCGTCAATTTCCTTTTTTTTAGACATACATAAGGGATGTAGTGGCTTATTAGTGCTGGTACAACGGCAACCTGGCTCCTTGATATAACCAAGATTAGGGAAAAGACAAATGTTTTATTTGTATTTTTTAGTTTTTGTTTGTTTTCTGAAGTGAAGTTTATTAATGATTTTAAAACAAAAACGGTTTCATTAGTAGAGTCCTTTACTTATAACCTTGTCTTTCAGTTTAAGTGGAAATAATATTTAGCAACAAAAAATACAAAGACATATTCTCATACAATGGTTATTGTTGCAGCCGTTGCAGCTGATGGGTTCATCGCAAAGGACTTGACCTTCGAGAACACAGCTGGTCCACAAAAGCACCAAGCTGTAGCATTCCGGTCAGGTTCCGACCTCTCGGTGCTCTACCGTTGCAGCTTCAAAGGCTACCAAGACACACTCTACACCTACTCTCAGCGCCAGTTCTACCGAGAATGTGACATCTATGGAACCGTCGATTTCATCTTTGGGAATGCGGCCGCTGTCCTTCAAAACTGCAACATTTATGTCCGGAAGCCAATGAGCAGCCAGAAGAACACGATCACAGCTCAGGGCCGCACTGACCCGAACCAAAACACAGGGCTTTCGATTCACGACTCTAAGGTGTCAGCCTCTTCTGACCTCAAAGCGGTACAGAACTCGTTCAAAACATATCTAGGGAGGCCATGGAAGGAGTATTCAAGGACTGTGTTCATGAAGACTGCCTTGGATAACCTCATTGATCCTTCTGGATGGCTCCAGTGGAGTGGGAACTTTGCTCTTAGGACTTTGTACTATGGGGAGTACATGAATTCTGGTGCGGGAGCGGTCACTAAGAGTCGAGTCAAGTGGTCCGGTTTTCACGTGATGAGCGCTTCTGAAGCTGCAAAATTCACTGTGGGAAGCTTTATTTCTGGAGGGTCATGGATTCCAAACACAGGCCTTCCCTACACCTCTGGGCTCTAAAGAAGAAAGAAAGAAGGGGAGGTTAACTTGGAATGTTTATGGACCAGTTCTTGGGTGGAATCCTTGACATCCTTAATCTAAACCAGATCTCTTTTCCAGAGTTGCGAGACTCGGTCTCGTCCTAAGGGTAAGGCGAGTTTTATCCAAGTAGGCTCTACCAATATTTAGATGTGTGAACGGCGTATTGGTTTCGATTTCCCCAGTAGTACATGTACATATATATTTTTATGTCACCTGTACATTATAAACGTCTGAATGGCGTATGGGGTTCGATTCCCCGGCCCCCCAACTCACACTATTTATTTTATTTTTTTTCTGGGTTAAGTGCTTGAAAATTATACGACATGTACATATATATTTTTATGTCACCTGTGCATTATAAACGTGTGAATTGGCGTATGGGGTTCGATTCCCCCCCTCCCCGGCCCCCAACTCAAGGTAAGGCACTCTTCTTTCTTTTTTTCTTTTTTCTTTTTCTTTTCGGTTGAGTGATTTAAAATTATACATAACGAAAAAGAGTGATTTACGTACAGAATTTAATTAATTTATTTATTTAAATACGAAATGTCAGATAGAAATTACAAATAAAATCGGTCAACCCACATCTTTTTAAAATTTTTTCCAAAATTGCTTCTTCGTTCCGAGGATTCCATCCTCAGATCGATTTTTTTTTTTTTTTAACTTTTTCATTAATAGAGAAAGTGGGCTAACTAACCCTCTTTCATGAGAATTGAACCCATGAGCTCTTTAACATACAAAGGCAACCCAACCAATATGATATCCACCATCTAATGTTGGAGTTACAAAGGTTAAAAATATTGGCCTTTTAAACTATTTTTGTACGCTAAAAAAAGGAATAGCGCTCATGATAATTGAACCCACGAGCTTTCACAGAGAGCAACATTCAAAGGTGGATGAGCTAACGAATACAACATTCAAGGACTTATGCTAAAGTGAGGCTGATTATAATATTTATTAATTTATTATCTTTTTTGTTTTGTTTGTCCTTTTTTAAAAAAATGAACATGACTCAAGCGAACTATTCGGACTAGGACAAGAAACTTACCTTGGCCAAGATCCGAGTACCTTGGTCTGATTCGTGTTCAAAACATTGCTCTTACCAATTACTTCAAAGCCTGAGGGAGACCTTGGGCTTTAAGGAAGTGTTTGTTGTTTGTGTATGCCAGCATTTTTTGTGCATCTATCCATCATTCTTTATATCTAATGTCACCCTTTAATTTGCATTCATAGGGTTACTATATATGTATGTAAGATCATTATTAGGCTTTATCTGGATTATTTCATTGTCCTGTATCTTAGATATAAAAGACCCTCCCTAGACTGAGAGAAGAGGTGGTCAGGTCAGGTTGGATTGTTTTGGACAAAGTTTAAGTTTGAAGCCCTTCACCTCCATTGGAAACACGATGTTAAGCCAACAGGCCAAAGCCTACAGGTCACAGGGCTTTGAAGAGATGCTTTATTGTTTGTTTGTGTCCATTATTTTTCTTTTGTGTCTTCGTAAAGTCATTGTTTAGTTTGTAAATCATTCTTTAGTTAGTGGTGTACTCTATTTGCATTATTTTATTGTACGTATATCTCAGATTGGGGTCCTTTGTGCAATAATAATATTTTGTAGCTCTTGTTTTCAAAATAATATATATATATATATATATAATTTATTTATTTATTTATTGTAGCTCTCTCTTTCTACATTCCATCCATGGCCTTGGGAAGAGATGTTCATTAATGATGGACTTTGTATTGGATGTGCATTATTGGCCATTAGTCATCAAAGTCAGATAATGCATTGTTTTGGGCACGGATATGTATTGGAAAATTCTATACCAATTACTGGTAAGTCGTCGCCTGGTTGTATGACCAGATGGTAAAGGATCATTTTCTGACAAGAAAACTCTTTTATTATGTATAGATGTTACGAATTTACTATGTAGCAATGATTTGAACTTGGGCTGAATCAAGGGTTAGGAAATTAGTATTAGGGGTGGCAATTGGCCCGGTGGCACTGCCCGCCTTGGACCGTATATTTTTATCCTTTTTATAATGTTTTTCTTTAATTTTACCGGTGCAGCCTAGCTCGGCCTGACCCTGGTATGGCCAAGGATAGGGGAATAGGGCCGTGGCAATGGACCGGTGGCTAGGGCTGCCTTGGACCGTATGTTTTTATCTTTTTTGCATTGTTTTCATTTAATTTTACCGATGCAGCTTGGCCTAGCCTGACCTTGATATGGCCGGGACCTACCTTTAGGGGAATAGAGCCGGTCTAGGTGCCTAAGCTGGTCCGGCCCGTTGCCGACCCTAAATTTAGTAGGCACCACATACAAGGAAATTGCTATATTAGAAATTCTATGGAATTCTCTTTATTATATGTGTGCCTCTTGGAGAGAGAGAGAGAGAGAGAGAGAGAGAGAAATGATGGTAGTGGCATGTGAAAGCGAGTAACATGCGAAAGACAACGTGCCGATGGATGGTTCAGATGATTAGGGGGACACGGGTCATTGACAGCGACCTGCCATGTGTATTTATTTAGTAATATGGCAGGGAAATCAGGTCGTCTGGAAGATAAGGACAACGGTGATTTATGTTCTACGCCATCTGGGAATTGAAAAAGTAATAGCAAAACAAAAGAAAAGAATGACGACTATAATGTTACAACTAAATAAATCGAAATAGAATGAAAGACTACAAATAAATAAGTTGAAATAGTGAGAGAGAAACAACGCTATATAAATAACGTATGGTTTTGTATAAGGTTGCAACCATAAATAATCAAATTAAGGCGCCCCCCAAATTTTGTCATAAATATAATTGTGGTGTTAAAAATTATTAGGATGTCCAAAAATGGTTCAAATGAAGTAGATCAATAAACACTTGAAAATGGACTGACCAATAGTATGTTGCAAGATACACTATTTTTAGGACTCAAAATCTTTTTTTCATTTCATATTCATCTCTCCTTAAAATGGAACTAGATAGATCCAAAAATAATCTACGCATTTCTTTGAATCCAATTATATATTTTTTAAGTATACAATGGGCGCCCAAAATTGATCACAATGTTAATTCTACCCATGTTTTAGGTAACATAGTTGAAAGAAAAAGGTTTATTTCTAAAATAATGTTGTTTCTCTCCTATTGTATAGATACCTCTAAATTAGGAGGAATCTCATATTTATAAATGTAGACAATCTAAGCATATATTGAGACAATATATCGAAGTACACTTAAAGTATCAACTATTTAACATTTCTCCATTTATTAAAGTATTTATGATGATATAGTTAGGGTGTTTAGTTTTTTATTTTCTTGTTTTTAAGATATTGAAATTAAGTTTAAGGTTATTTGGGCTTTCAGTTTATTTTATGGTGTACTTGTGTCAGTTGTAGACAAGAAAAAAGAACGAAAAAAAAAAAAAAAATTGGGTCTTGTAAAAAGTTGTAAAATGATTTTTGTGAGGTAGACTCTCTTGTAAACCCTAAAAAAACATATTCTCTTACCTTTTTTTTTTAATTTTAGTTTTCTAATTTACAGCTGATTTTCTTTGTTTTTCTTCTCTATATCAATAGAGATTGTATACTTGGTACAAGGAGGTCGCAATTATTCCTAACCATTGTATATTAAATTGGACGGTTTGGGTTGTGCCAGGAAGTTAAATTCATTTCTATGAACTTTGATACTAGTCAATGATACTGTTACAACTGATTTGAAATCGGACGGACAAAAGTGACTATGACCTCTTTGTACTAAAAATAAATAGTCTCTTTATATATTTTTCCATATCAATTGATATCAAAGCCTTGAGATACATACCTTAAGATCCATACACCATGATGTCATAAAAAATATCATCAATCCAATATATAACGCTTGGATTGAAAGAGTAAGAAAATACTTTGAAAGAAAGCCTTGGTAATGTAATATAACAAATGCTACAAGAACTATTCGAACAGGAACATGACGATCAGGAAGATAAAAATCAACCTCTAATTGAAGCATTAATAAGATGTTACAATACACTCTAGAAGTTGATCTAGTTGTAAAGCATGAAGTACAAGTGGTGGAAAGCGCGTGAGGTTTTGGCATCAAATCGATTTTCTAGGCGTATCACAACTTTGTTGGAAAGTCCAATAAATCAAAAGTTATACGGAAGGATAGTTTTTGAGTTCTTTAAGTTTGAGGTTGAGCTCCTCCCAACTCAGGAAGAACCATGCAGTTAGGGTTTTTATTTTTATTTTATTTTTTTAAGAGATTCAAATTAGATTGGGGACTATTTGATCATTTAGTTTTCTACAATTTTCTCCTTTCTTTTGTTGAGCATTGAGGGGTATACTAGAAAGTTTAAAATTAAACATATAAAAGGCTTAGGATTTAATTGTGGCTTTTAAAGAGCACGTTAAATATGTAATTTTTAAACAAGAAAAAATAATAAAAAAAGATGAATTATTTTGATTCTTGTAAAAATATATTTTTTGGCAAACTCTCTTCTAGACCCAAGTAGGGTATATTTTCTCTTCTTTTTTTTTCTAATTTTATTTGTAATTTATTTTCTTTCTCTTTCTCCCTAAATCGAATGTCCTTTGATAGGCTTTTTTAAATTAATAAAAACTTAAATAGCTCATCTCTGAGTATTAATGAAAAATGTATTTCCTTGTACTCCTCTCCCAACATTATTTTGATGTCAAACTATTGGACTGCCTAATAGTTTTATATTTTTTAGAGGTGAGTGAGGGTTCGAAAAATAGAGTCCCCAAATTTTAGCACATTCTCATGTATATAAATAAAATAATATTTAAATACTTAAACATACTTCCAACCATCCAATCAAGATCAAATTGTTGAGATCAATTGCCTTTTATGTGAACAACAATGTGGACTATTTGGTTACTTGAAAAATATTAGCCTTGTGTTCGTCTATTCTTTTGTTTTGCCTATATAAGATCAAGATTTAAGTTAGGGAAAAAGTTTATATAAGGATGCAACCTTATAATGTAGAATTACGGATGCACCTCAAAAATCCATCGAAAAAGGTAGTTTTAATATTGATCATCTCGACATCGAGATGTATGACCATAAAAAATAAAAATATTTTAAGTCTCAGAAATAGTGCATTTTAGAACATACTATCTACACCATCCATTTTCAAGATTTTCATATGTTTATAGTTCTACTTAATTTTAACCATTTTTTAAATTTAAAATTTTATAATTAGATATAAAAATAGATTTTGAGATAATCCTAAGAACATTTTACATCAAAATTATATACCATGATAAAATTTGAAGGTACACCTTACCTCTACTGCTACGGATGCATTTGTATGCCAACGGCCTCTACAGCTACGGATGCATTTGTATACGAACTACACCCTTAAGTTGGAGTGCATGTGCATTTGTGTAAAATAGAAAAATAATCGAAAATAAAAATATGACAAATATACCCCTCAAAGTTCAAATGCTATTTTTATTGAAAAATATTAGCCTTGTCTTCATCCCTTTTTTTTTTTTTTTTTTTTTAAGTACATGAGGGTGAAAAGTATATATGCTTAAAATTTTAACTCGACCAATATACAAAAATAAAATAAAATCAAAATAAATCAAGAAAATTTTATTGACCTGAAGCTAGTCTATTTAGGGCCAATCCAAGGCACTCGGCCCTTTGTTTTTTTTCAAGTGAGTCAATGGGGAGAAGGCCCCCTACCCTTGGTAGGAATTGAATTTAAGACGTAGCGTTGCAAATCGTCAAGCACTAACCAATTAAAGCCGGGCCTCATTTCCTCAGCACCCGGCCCCCTGCCACCCTTATTTTTTAGACACGCGCATTTTACTAACAGAAATGTGCCTTTTTGCGATGACTATGACGTTCATTTGCCATCTTAACACCCTTTTGCCCTTTTTTTTGCAAGTTTTCTTTGAAGTGAACCAAAAATTTCATAAATAAAGGAAGCGAGTGCGACTCTTCACTTGGATTTTGTTCGTTCTCAACATAAGATTGTACACTCTTTTAAGGGTTGAGAATGGGTTGGATTGGATCCGGATCCACTAGGATCTGGATTTGGATCCAAAGTATATTTAGGATCTAGATCCACTCTATTGGATCCAAAATATTTAAATTTGGATCCTGATATGAAAAGTATATATGGAATCTGAATACAGATTTGGATTCGATTGGATCCAAAATCTATAAAATAATATATAATAAAAAATACTATATAACGTATAGGTATATATATAAAATAATATATACTATTTTAACAACAAGATCGAATCCAAATCGGTTCTACTATACCTAGATCCTATCTGATTACTATTCAGATCCAAAGTTTTGATCTAGATCCGACACATCGAATACAAATATTTGATCCATAGCCAGATCCGGGATAGGGTCCAAAATTTCAAGCTTCAAATCCAAACTGGGTAAATTCTCAGCCTCGTTATATATAATTATATACCCTTTAGATACGGTCAAGAGTTTTCCTAAACTAATTATTTAAAGCATAGTCGATATATTCTTCATGTTACTTTGACCCTCCATCGAACGTCGACTAAATTGCAAAGTTATTATTGCAAATTTTTGTCTGTAATGCAGCGATCAGGAGTGACGAGCTGCTTTAAAATTTGAATCCTGCAAATTGATAATACGATAGTCATCGTTGTTCCATAATGGCCATTGAAAAAACTTAAATTCTAGATACCCGATGTGGAGGACATATCAAGAAGTGGTGAATACTACTCTGAAATGAATTTAATTATTAGAAGGAACTTTTTCCTTTTCTAAATTTTGAACAAGACTTTGTTATTGTTAGATGAATCATGTTAAAAAACAGAAAATTTGACTTTCAATTTCTAAAAGCCTAGATTTTAAAATTTATTAAATAGACGGTCTAGATTCATTGTTGGAGAGGGGTTCATTTTGAACACATGCGAAGCACAAAATGAATTCTTTTTTTTGAGAATTGATTGATGGGATGAAACGAATGACTATGCAATATTTGTGGTCATAGAAATGCCACAAACATTATATTACAATACTACACTCAATATAGAGAGGGAAACAACAAGCAATGTAAACAACGAAAAGTATTTTGCATAGAGTCGAAACAATTATGCAAAGTACAATTTCAGATAAAGAGACGGGGACGTCAAATGGAGTGGCAGGTGAAGTCACACAATACCAAGTTGAGTTTTGGGGTATTCAAGCTTTATGTTTCTGAGGCTCGTTGTTTCACCGATGCTTTTTATGCTTGTTGATCCAACACCTTGAGTTTTGGCGGTGGGGGGTTATCATATGCGTATATAATATGGATATATCTATATGATATGTGTTTGTATAGATATATATCTCTTGATTATGATAAAATTAGGTATCCTAGATAAGTATGATAGGTATCTATCCTTAACTGTTGTTAGCTATATATTTATACGGGTCTTATATATTCTTTGATGCATCAATATACAAAGAGTTCTCTATAGATATTCTGATATTCTATCATCTTGGTCCGTCATTCTGCAATATCAAGGGCCATATCCTCAGTGAGGCCATAAATCTCGTATTTTTTCTTACTATTTCTAATCATGTCTTATTTTGCCTACCTTTTACTTTTTTTAGCATTCCACGTGAAATCTCATATCTTTTCTTACTATTTCTAAATCATGTCCTATTTGGCTTACCCCTTACCTTTTTTAGCCTTCTTCATGAACTAACTCGTATCTCCTAGCAAGTGTTGTACTGGATATGCATTGTATATGGCCAACCCACCTAAGTCTACTTTATTTTATCTTATTACCTATTAGAGCTATACCTAAGTTCTCCTAAATATATTCATTTCAAATTATATAATTTCTTGTCTTGCCACTTATCCATCTTAACATCATCACCTCAAGTACACTCAACCTATGAGTATGTTGGTTCTTGACTGCCCAACGTTCTGCCTCATAAAGCAAAGCTCGTATCATATCTATCCTATAGAACTTGCTCTTCAACTTCATTGGTATGTGGCAATCACATAAAACTCCGGTTGTACATCTCCACTTTGTATACTCAGCTCTAATTTTATGTGCAACATCTTCATCAATTTTTCAATTTTCCTGGATTACCGACCCAAGATATCGAAATTGCACATAATATATAATATAGTGCCAACCTTGTACTATAAAATTGTATATTAGGTGCACCTCAAAAAGCCACAATACACGTTTGATTCGCATGAAAATATTTTAATATTTTAATATTTTATTTTCAAAAAATATTTTCACGTGAAAGAACATGTGAGGATGTATGAATGTTTTTTCACACCAATTGCTCCACAGTAGAAAAGTGTACCACTATTGTGGACCAATTTGTGTGAAAAATATTTCGTGCCTCCTCAAATGCGGGGTTCTTTCATGTGAAAATATTTTCTCTAAAATAATTTATTACGAACAAAATGTGTAAATGAAAAAGCTATCACTACGGAAAATGATTATATACACTTTTTTTTTTTTTTTTGAAAGACAATGATTATATACACATTTCTATAAACCTACACCACTGCAAGTTTATTATTTAAATTAAGAATAGATTTTTGAAGGATAGGGGTTGGAATGGGTCGAGTCGGATCAGGGTTGACCCATATCCAACCTTTCCTATCGGATCAAGCACTTATTTATCTCTTTCTCTCTCTCTTATGCATCTAACTCTCCGCAACGGAAAAAATAGTTGAAGGGAAGGGAGACAAATGTACTCCTTAAGGATCCATATAAGCTTCATATAGTGTATCAAAATATAATAAAATAATAATAGATTATATAATATTAATATAATAAAATAGGTAGTATATCTAAAATACATGGGTTGGTAAGGTCAACCTGGGCTTGGACCCGACCGGACATGATGTCGAGCCCCTATTTTTGGATCCCGACCCTACTCAATCTATCAGGTTCGGTGATAGGACCCAAACCGGACCCAAGTCGAGTCGTCCTGACCCGTTACCCACCCCGATTAAAGAACGGGCGAACTGTACCTATACATCCCTCATTCCCAAGAAAATAGTTATTGCATATTCACCCCCATAAGCTTGTTGACTAGCTTATATAAAACCATATAAAAATATTGGTGAGTAGATTGAAAAAGGCAATCAACCTTTATTCAAAGAAGGCTAATTACCGATATTATCCTTAACGCTCAAGATTGTATTCATTATCGTAACATAGATGAGTAGATTGAAAAAGGCAATCAACCTTTATTCAAAGAAGGCTAATTACCGATATTATCCTTAACGCTCAAGATTGTATTCATTATCGTAACATAGATAACAAACCCGGTATTTTATGTAAGCTTTTGACATGGATAAAGTGTATGATAGGGCTCAATGAAAGGTTTTATTATAAATTATGAGGGTGGAGGATAAGTGGAGATGATGGATTTGAGGATGCTTATCTTCGGCCCGCTTTTCAGTTTTTGTAAAGGTTCTATTAAAAATTATGAGGGTGATGGGTTTTGGGAGCAAGTAGAGATGATGGATTAGGGGATGCTCATATTCGGCCCACTTTTTAGATTTGGTAGAGGGTTCTAAGGTTTCTGGTCAAGCTCCAAGCATTTCTCACTCACAATACACATGTGATACTATGATATTATGTGATGCATAATTTTCAAATATTTTGAGATCTATTGAGGGCATTTTGGGAAGACTTCGTTAGTTGGAATTGCTTGTTCACATGCGTTGGTGGAGTTGGCCAGTACTTTGGAATTCAAGGTCGAAGGCTTCCGATGAGGTATCTTGGTTTACCCATCTTGGACTCTAGGTTGCGTAAAAGTGTATGGGATCCAACTTTGCAACGATTTAATATACAAAATTGGACCTTTGGAAGGCAAAAAAATTGGTCTTTGGGCGTGAGGATCACCCTTATTAAATCTAACTCTCTTTAACCTCTACATTTATATGATGTCTTTGTTGTAATTACCCACAAGTGTGGCAGGGGAACTTAAAAAACTGATGAAGAACTTTCTTAGGAAAGTTTGAGGGAGACAGAAGGTACCATTTGGTTGATTGGGAAAAGGTGTACACTCCAAAGAAGGTCAAATTGGGCATCCATCATTTAAAAAGCTCATGAATCTAAGCCCTTTTGGCCAATGGTGGTAGAGGAACACACAAGGAGATGATCAGCTTTGGAGGCAAGTACTTGTAGCAAAATATGGGCCGGACAGAATCACCTTCATAGGTAAAAGGAAGACGAGGAAGAAGGATATCCACACTTTGGAAAGGTACTTTGAATTGTAAGGCTCTGTAGTTTCTTAGAGAGGAGATCAAGTTAGTTTCTGGTCGCACAAATGGATAGGTGACCCAGAGTCCTATCGAATATCTAACTACCAAAATGCTAAGATTTGTGAGGTAGTTAATGTAGAGGCTTTAGTACTCATTGGGATATTTCTTGTAGGTACAATAATGTGGTGATTGAGGAAATCATATTGCTGTTATTAGAACTCAAAATAATGTTTTGTGGTTCCAGAAGAAAAAGATAAGGTAATGTGGGAGGAGGGAAAATGATAGGGTTTTCTCAGTTTGTCATTGTACACATTACTTTTTTATGGTAGGATGAGATGGACTGAGCCTAGACGGGCAAAACTGTGGAAAGTCGCCAATCCCAAATGAAGTTAACGCCTTTTTGTGGATTTTGAGCCTTGGAAAAGTATAAACAGTGGATAACCTAAGAAAGAGGAGTAGAATTATGGTCAATATATACTTGTTATGTTAAAATGATGAGGAGGACGGTGATCATCTTTTTATGAATTGTCCCTTCACTCATTATTTGGATGTGGGCTGACCAAAAGATGGGTATCTCATTAGTGATGCATGGGAGTCATAGGGAGCTCATGGCTCAACTTGACATGCCAGGTTTGCCAAGGGGAGGGGGAGGGGGAGGGGGACGGGGGGTGGATTATTTTGTGGAAAGCCTTAGATGGTATATTTAGAGTGGAACTAATTGCTTATATGGAGTGTCTGGAAAATGAGTGTAAAGAATAATAGAAAGGGAGGAATTTGGAGTCCACCGCCAATGGGATGCATAAAGCTTAATTCTATGGAAGCTCAACAGGAAATATGGAACCAACAGGAGTGGGTGGAGTGAGTAGGGATCATCTAGATGATGTTCTTTTATCATACTTTAGTCCATGTGAACATGCTACAGCTAACTTCGTTGAATTGACAACCTTGCGGCAAGGTTTGAAATTAATTCATGAGTTTCAAACGAATCAGGCTTATATAGGTGGGAGGGGACCGCCTTAATGTAATAAAATGATGTAACAAGGATCAGAAAAAAAATCCAGACTTCGATATCAGTTTAGCTGCAAATTATGGAGCTTAGTGCCCAACTTTCACTCTCACTCTCAAATGTTTATGGGAAAGCAAATAGTGTCAGACAAACTAAGTCAATCGACTTCACTTTCTTATTTCTAAATGGTCCTTTGTAATGCCTTCTCTTGCTTTTTATACCTCATTTATTAATATAGATCATGTGATTCTCATAAAAAACGGTTAGAGCTTGTTTGGTTTGTATGAAAACTTGCATCATGAAATAGTTTTCCTATGAAATATAACGGTACAAACGTTTGGTTTGTGTAAAGTCACAAATTTTGTGAAAAGAAATCCCCACCCCCACAAGGTGGGGAGTAAGTTCCCGGGGATCTATTATTCTTCATGCGGACCCAAAAAAAATATTTCATTTGAGTTTATAACAAGGGGTTAAAAAAACAATCTCTTCTCCATCCACAATCTCTCTTCCAGCAAAGAAAGTGAGATTGGATTTCTAGAAAAAGAAAATGGGTTTCTAAATAGGATAGACTGGGTTTTTAGTTAATGGGCTTTTAGAAAAAGAGAGAGATTGCTTTTTAAAGAGAATGGGATTTAGAGAGAGACAAATTAAGTTTCTAGAAAGAATGTATTTTTCAAACAGATTGGCTTTCTAAAAAGAAAGAATTTCTAGAGAGATTGGGATTTTTGAGAGAAAGAGTGACCGAGTTTCTAAAGAGAAGAGAAGAGAGGTTTGAGTTTTTAGAGAGAGAGATTGAGTTTTTAGAGTAAAAATGGGTTTCTAAAAAGAAATGGTTTTTAGAGATAGATTGGGTTTCTAGATAGAAAAAATGGGTTTTTCAAGTGAGAAAGAGAAATTGGGTTTCTAAAGTGAGAATATGGGTTTTGAGAAAGAGAATTAGATATTGAGTTTTATCAGAGAATATGAGTTTTGAGGGAGAGAATTAAAAATTGGTTTTAAAAAGAAAGAGAGATTGGGTTTCTAAAGAGAGAGACATTGAATTTTTAAAGAGAGAGACATTTGGTTTCTAGAGAAAGGGTTTTTAGAGAGAAAAAAACATCTGATTTTTAGAAAGAGCAAGAGAGATTGGGTTTTAAAAGAGAAAGAGAGATTAGATTTTGGAGAACGAGAGTTTTTAGCGAGAGATTGAATTTTAAAAAGAAAAACGAGAATGAGTTTCTAAAGAGAAATGGATTTTAGAGAGACATTTTTTGAAGAAAAAAACGAAAAGAGTTTTTAGAGAGAGATGGGTTTTAGAGAGAGTTTCTAGATAATGACTTTTTAGAAAATAGATTGAGAGATAATTTACCATTGGATTACCAAACATTAAAAACAGGGTACACAAATATTTTGAATCAAACATGAAAAAAAACAGGATTGGAAATTTATTACATAGGGAACTGTTTACATTTGAAAACTCACAATTACGCATGAACCAAACGAGCAGCGTCAAAAGTTGGCAGTTCCCAGTGGTTACACGGATGGAGTTGAGACTCAAAATGATAAGAAGTGGCTCAAGGGAGTTTTTATAAGCAATAGTTTGTCGAAACAGGTCCGTATGTCCCGGACGTCAATCATATATACCGAAACTAACAGACATCCATCTCACTTCAAAATCAATTCCTTTTTCCAACAAATAGGTAATAAGATTTTTTGGGGCATGATCATGCTTCAAATCAGGGTTTTAAAAAATGGATTGAAGACCCAAGTCATGCATCCAAATTTCCGATCCTGCTTGGTAGATTACCGATCCAATTTACAGAACCAATCATTTAAAAATTTGAAAAAAATAAAAAAATATAAATAGGGGTCAGTTCTATCCGATTCTTTGATAGAACCGACAGATTATGTCAATGAATCATCCAAAACCGGCCATCTCATGGGGGAACCGGCTAGTTCTTGATACTTAACGGGAACTAGTTCACCTACGATTCCCAGTCCGGATCGGCCAGTTACGATCCAGATTAAACCTTGCTTCAAATGAAATCACCCCCACCACTCAATCTTGAATATCCATTTTCCTTGAAGTCAATCCTTGGTAATTTTGCGCTCATTTTTCTCCTTTGGAAATTAATTTAACCTCAAAATGAACCATATCTGATTTGAGAAGGTCACATAGACCCCCTACCCAGGTGTCTGCCGCGAAAATATTTATGGCAGGACCACCATACATGCACCCTCTTTCACTATACTTCAAATACTCCAGAAGCCTAACGTTACCACATACTAATACATGGTGTACTTAGGTTACACAACATATATCATACATAATCTTTTTCTCCAAAGTTAACTTGGTACTCTTTTTTACTCTGTAAACGTATACAAGTATCCAAAATCTGTATATGATTGTACAAACTTCAAAATGTGCCAACTAAAAAAATTGTTCTTCCAGAACCTTGCTGCTAAAGCACGAGCCTCCACACTATTTTTTCTGAAACAGTGATACGCCATCCCTTTGCATTTTCACTGATCTGATCAAAATAATCGGGTGATCTCCATGACTTCATTGTTTCGTTTTGCTCCACCTGACCACATTTAGGGAATCCCCCCAATCATAGCCCCACTTTGCATTCCTCGCAAAAAGGCTTTAATTTCAGCCTCATTAACGAAGCAAGTCCCCCCTTGGACCTGAATAAGTAAGCCCCTGAATAAGTAAGCCTCATCACTCAATTTGAGTCTCAAACCAGTACTGCGAATCGATCCAAGGGTTGGTGCTATATATTTTCCCCTCCTTCGAAATTTACCCTCATGGCCAAGACTTCTTGAGTGTAATCGATCATGTCACTCTTCAAAATACCCCAAAATTCCAAAGTGGAGGATGCCCAATCTGTTGGTGTATAGAGGATGGACTACTTAAGATTGTCAATGGTGAATCACTTGTCTTCAAAGATACGGCTATTTCTCTCTGTCCACCAAATCCATGGTACCGCCAAGACTAGAGCCCTCCATAGAGTTAACCTAGTCTTTTGGTAATGGTTGGGACACTGCATGACTATTTGAGAAATAGTTCAAGTAGCCACGTAAAAGCTGCCAATTTGTAGTAGCCAGGAACATGTGCAGTTCACAAAGAGGCGATTACAACTCTGTCACTCACATAAGATGCATACGTTTGGAAGGATCTTATCAGTTGTCATTGGTCAACAGTTTTTTGTGGCACATGACCAATTAAAAGCTTGGACTTTATGAGGGAATATGATACGACCAAACCTAAGCAGTTACACTGTTTTGATGGCATGGTCTATCCACATATAAGAGGCAAAAAAGAGATCTCACAATCCCAAACCACTTCATCTTCTCTTTGAGGATAAAGCACCTCATTTGGAAGGGTATGAAGAGAGAGGAATTGGCTACAAAACTAATCATCCACCCTTCTATATCTACAGTTCACGGAAGTAGTAGTTTGACTACCCCTTTGCAGTAATATCACCAACTTTAGCTTTTGATTTGTATTCTTGATGAACAATTGAGGGAACTAAGGGGTGCATGAAGCTATTTATCAAACCAAAACCTCGTCGTGTCACCTTACCAACATAAATCCCACCATATCATAGGAAAGGGATTTAACAACACTCAATTCCTTTCAAACTTACTTGAACACTGCAAGCTTTGTGTCGGACTGCAAAACAAACTCCTTATATCCACTCCATATTTACCTAATAGGATATCCTTCACAAAAGTTGGTTTTCACCTGAGCACCACCACCACCACTTTGTTATAGCTTATCGTACATTGCCTTTTAACTTCCTAATGCCTAGTCCCCCTTCTCTCTTTGGAACACAAACTCTCTCCTAGCTAACCAAGTGGGTATTTCTCCTCCCCTTATGCTTTCTCCACAAAACTTCAACAGAAGATCCTCAAGGGACTCGGCAACCTAAGAAGGAATAGTAAAAAGGGACATGTAACAAACAAGCAAATTGGACAAAGTCAATTTAGTTACAGTGATTCGACCTCCCAAAGAACTGGTGATTCTGTCAGAGAACAGAACCAGCTCACCTGGTTCCTTGATAAAAATATTGATTCATCATCCCTGGAGTTGAATATGAATACCTCATTCAATAAATGTTTTTAATCCAATCCATAGGAATCAATAGAACAGGCAGATCCCTTATGATACTTCAGATCAAGCTCGATTATTGATGAAAGGCAGGCAGGAAGGAATCACTTACCGACCAGAGGGAGGGAAGTCTGGAAAAGATTTATTTTCAATCAAGCCTGACAGCAAAGCTTGTTCAGAAGGACTGCTCACTTGCTTTGACTTTTCTATTTTTCTAATGTTTTATTTTCGTTTACCTGGCCCACGGCCAGATGTGCACAGGCAGGGATTAAGCATTCACCTTACACAGTTGAATTTTGGAGGCATGGCGTCCATTTTAGAGGCCCTTGGAGTTTCTTTTCTTCCCACATCGTAGATGTGGGATTACATGGTGGCCTCCTTTCCACAGACCGCTCTCTTTCACGCACTCTCTCTCTCTCTCCACCTCCTTAGTGAACCAACACCAAATTTAAAAAAAGTGTGCCTCATACTGATGCAACGTGAAAAGAAGAAAATTTTGGAGAAATTAAAATAGAACAAGTGGGAGAATATCACTTTTATTTAAATGAAAAAAATAAAACCTCAATGAAAATAGAAGTCATAAAAGAGAAAGAGAGGTTCAATATGTTTTAGAGAGAGAGAGACAGATGTCCAGTGTGTTTTTGTGTGCGAGTGTGAGAGATGCCCATTGTCTGGGTCAGAGAGGGAAAGTTCTAATATCTTTGTATGTACCCGGGAGAGAGAGAGAGAGAGAGAGAGAGAGAGAGAGAGATATCCAATGTGCTTTTTGTATGTGTATGAGACAGAGAGGTCTGATGTATGGGTGAGAGAAAAATCACACAAAAATGACAATGAGTATCACAAAATTAGTATAAAAAATCATTTTCTTCACTAAAAATCACAAAATGTGTATCAAAATTAGTGTCAAAAAATAGTATTAAAATTAATATCAATAAACATTCAAACAAAAAAGTCTCAATATTCATGTATTTTTACAAAATAATGAAAGTACATAATGTAACACCCCTAAATGTTTTTGGAAACTCGAAAAACACTATTTTTATGGGGTTTTAGTGATTTTTTGAAATTTTTTTGAGGTTGAAACCCACCAATCCAACCGATTCTCTGATCGGGATCGTCAATCCATCAATCCGACCTATTTTTTGGGGTGGCCAATCCAGGTCACCAATCCTTTTTTTTTTAACCTTGGTTACAACTATATCCAACACCTCTACGAGTTAGGTTGCTAGTATTTCAGCTATAATTTTGTAGAGACTCCCCAGTAACCTAATTGACCAATTTTTTAAGGTCTCAATCGCCCCTCTTAAGAGCAAGGACTATAAAAGTGGAAGTTCCTTGCAATATTTATTTTACCTCTGGTGTGGAACTTGAAAGAAGCAATATTAGATTTGCTTTAACCTAGACCCAAAAAATGTCAAAAAACTCCTAAGAGAAAAGCTATCAAGGCCTGGGCTTTATCCCAAAGAAGAGCAAAGATTGACACTCTAATCTCATCTAGATTAAAGGGTCTTTCAAGCCATGCCACCTTATCCTCAGGTAGGCGACTAAATAGCACTCTATTTAGTGAAACCGAGAGTCTGGGAACTATTGTGATAAGGCCTTTTGAAAGTGAGCAACAATTGCTTTTGCTACCTCCTCTTATTTTCACAATCTACCCCTGGTTTTTAGATAGTTTGAATACTATTTTCCCATCCCTGGGCATCTGCAATGGCATCGAAGAGTTTGGTATTTTTATGATGCAATTTTAACCACTTCACTCGTAATCACGTCTCCAAAACACTGCTTCCATTAAGAGGTAGTCTATTAGGTGTCCTGTCCATGAGGGAGGGGCACCGGTGATAATATCTTAATAAATGTGGGTACTGAATGATCACAACCCCTTGGGTTGTTGAGTGGATAACCAATCATGTAAGTTGGTTGTTATGAAATATTCTCTCTTATCTCTTTGGAGAGAAGAAAAAGATCTCTTCCCACATAAAATAGGATAACAACTATGCGAGATGAAATAGAGATTTTGGAGAAACAAAATCTCATCCTATATAAAAAGAAAAGCCTCATGTAGATATTAGGGTTGCTCTCCCACTTTTCTCTCTTCTTCTTCTTCCCTTATTCTTCTTCTCTCTAAGAGAAGAATCATTCTACCTCTCTCTTCTTCTCTTTAGAAAAAAATGTTCTCTGCATCACTGATACACCCAAAAGAAGTATATACCGAAAGGATCACCGTATCTCCATCATCTTATTCTCTTTAGGAAAAATGTTCTCGGTATCTCTAATACACCCAAAAGAGGTACGCCAAAACAAGAGGCAGCTGCTAAAACTTTTGGGAGAGACAACCCTAGTATCTACGTGAGGCTTTCCTTTTTATAAGGGACGAGATCTTGTTTCTCCAAAATCTCTACCTCATCTTACGTAGTTGTTATCCTATTTTATGTGGAAAGAGATCTCTTTCCCCTCGCTCTCTCTTTAAAGAGATAAGAGAGAATATTTCATACCAACTAACTTTCATGAGTGGTTATCTACTCATAACAACCCAATGAGTTGTGATCACCCAATTATTGGGATATTATCACCGATGCCCCTCCCTCACGGGACGGGGCACCTAACAATCTCCCCCTCCAATCCCAAAAGCGAAGTTTCCCTTTGCAGATCAACTAAATGCTCATATGGCACCCATGTTAGCCATGCTTCGACACAGCTCGTGCTTGTCTCTAACCAAGGTCTTTGTCATCATATCTAACGTAGTCAGTATTTTCTAGTTGCAGCAGTTTCTCACCCTTTTGCAACTAGGGCTTCCATGAAACAACCCCTTTGCAAAAGTAAGCAGGTATCCCGAGATTGACTTTTTGGGATCTATACTCCAACCATGCCTTCATCTATGTACCTATGTAACACAGGTTTTCCTCAAAGTTCAAACACACTTTGGATATGTCTCTAAGATATCTGAATATCCAATTGACGTCAACCTAGTGTTCATTGCTAAGATTAACGATGAATCTGCTCGTTACGCCAACTGTGTGTGCGCGATATCTGGCCTCGTACACTCCATGGCGTACATCAAACTTCCTACGGCTGACACGTAGGATACTTTATACATGTCTTCCTTCTTCCTCTTGATTGAAGGGCTTTGCCAGGCACTTAACTCCCATGCCTTCTTGCCTTTAGGCAACTTTACCAAGTCATAGGTGGGGTTCTTATGCAAGGATTCAATCTCATCATACATAGCTTTAACCTGCACCTCTTTGTGTTTGTTGGCCTAGACTTCCTGGTAACTTTCTGGTCCACCCTCTTCAATGTATAAAATATACTCCAATACGGGGTATCTGGTAGAGAGTTTATGTCCCCTAGAGGACCTTCTCAATTCAACTGTAGGTGGCACTTCTTGAACAAACTGCTTCCCCTGTTCCACACCACTCAGAATTGCCATGTTAGACTCTTGGAACCCATCCTCTTGTTACATTCTCCTCCATCATCATGCACCATAGTAGGAGGAACTATAACCGGTTTTGAATCATTGAAGATTTGTGGTATTACTGGCTTTTTCACGTCTTCAATGTTAAAGTCTTCTTGAAAGGCCACATCTCTACTCCTGATCACCTTCTTGTTCTCAAGATCCCATAGCCTATAGCCGAACTCTTCATCTGAGTACCCTAAGAAGATACATAAAGGTGTTTTCTCATCCAACTTGGATCTTTGTTTCTTAGGCACATGCATCAATGCCTTGCATCCGAACACCCTCAAGTGTGAATAAAAGATATCTTGTCCGGTCCAAACTCTCTTTGGGATTTCACCATCTAGAGGAAATGAAATGGATCTATTTATTAAATAGCATGTTGTGAGGACTGCTTCACCCCACTACGACTTTGGTAACTTGGTGGCAGATAGCATGCTCCTAACTCTTTCCATAATGGTGTGATTGTTTCTCTCTACTACACCATTATGTTAGGGGTTCTATGGCACTGTCTTTTTGTGCCTTATGCCATGCTTGGCAAGCTTATAAAAACATTTGAGGTGCACTCCCCCCATTGTATGATGTGAGACACTTTCATGAAAATTCTGAAAGATCTCAAACACTTGATCTTTCAATATCATTAAATACACCTACAAACTTCTCAAAGCATCATCAATAAAGGTGACGAAGTATGATGAGCCCCCGAGGTACTTGACATCCATGGGACCACACACATTTGAATACACTAAATCCAAGATTTTCGTATCTTTAGAGCTCTTACCAGAGAAACAGACTCTTTATGTTGTTTTTTTGGCAAACAGTGGTCACATATGGGGTTAGAGATACATTCTTAACACTAGGAAAATCTATTTTTTTGCTAAATTTTAACTCCTTATTCAATCATATGGCCTAGTCTCGAGGGTTCTCCCATGGCGGTATTAACTTTGCCATTAGAGACTTGCACCTGTGTTCTATAGAGTAAACAACACTTCTTGCCATTTGCTATGACAAGATATTCCTTTGTCAGTGTCAAATGTCCCTTACTGAACACTGAGAGGTACTCTTCATCATCTAAACACCCTCCTGAGATGAGGTTTAAACGGATATATGACATCCTTTTGCACCAGCTTCATCCCAATATCAGTGTTGATGTGTACATCTCCCTTACCCACAATCTTTGAGGAACCACTGTTCCCTATATTTACAGAGCCAAATTCTCCTGCTCTGTAAGTAAAATATCGTCTACGTGGGGTAACATGAAATGATGCTATGATATCTACAACCTAAACAAAGTTTCATGATCATGGTACAATATTTATGCACTCGTCGCCACAGTTTCCGACCACACCAATATTTGTGGTCAATGCAGTGGTTTGCCTGCCTTCATCATTGGCATAGTCCTCATTCCCCTCTTTCTTGAGCTTTCAATACTCTTTCTTGATGTGCCCATTCTTGCCACAATGAAAACATGTGAGCCCCTTTCTTCTCGTCTCCTCATTCATCAGGCTGCTAGTGACCTGACTCATGGTCACTATCCCATCAGGTGTTGAGTTACTCACGAAGGCTACTAAGGTCTTACAACTATCTGGTAGTGGACTGAGCAAAAACAGAACTTGTAGTTAGTCTTCCAGGAACAACTTCATCGTTGCGAGTTGGTTACCAATGCTTTTCACCTCATTCGGGTGCTCTGCAACAGATACCCCATACCTGAACTTCATCCTCACCAATTTCCAAATTAAGAACGCCTTATTGCCAATGGTTTTTCTCTCGTACAAGTCATGTAGCTTATCCCACAACGACTTGGAAAATGTTTCCGTCGACACATGGTGGAAAATAATTTCTTCCAACCATAGTTCTGAGAGCCTTCCGATCCAACTTCATCCACTCATCGTCTATCATACCTTTGGGCTTGTGTTCCACCCTTTCAATGGGTGTGTACAACTCCTTACAATGTAGAAGATCTTCCATCTTCAGATTCCAGATGATCCAATTATTCCCGTTGAGTGATATCATCCTTCTCCTGGTACTGGAATCCATCTTTAATCCACACACATTATCTTCCACACCCTCTCTTCTATTCACTAGAAGACAAGGAGATTTACCATCTGTCAAGTTCCCACCATCGATTAATGATTCATTGGCAGTCAAGGATCTATTGGACACCAACTCATCCACAGTCAAGCTCCCACAGGTTGTCAACTCGTCAGTGGTCTTTTAACCGTCGGCAGTCAAGGATCTGTTGGATGCCAACTCATCCACGGTCAAGCTCCCACCGGTTGTCAACTTGTCGATGGTCTTTTATCCGTCGGCAGTCAAGTATCCGTCGATAGTTAAGTATCCATTGATAATCATGTATCCATCAGTGGTCAAGCTCACCAACTGTCAAGGGGACACTGTTAGTCAATATGTTACCGACGATCAAAGGGATTCACTGTTGGTCGAGGTGGCGATCGACAGTCCATTGATCAAGACCTCCTTTGCACAGCGGCCACTCACTGATAGTCTCTGACTGATGATGTGTCCTAAAATGCTCCGTTCAACAGTCAAACAAGATCTAACCCACAAGGAGATTTTCTTCCTTACTTGTCCTACGAACGCTAGGCTCGCTACACCGATAAAAGGTGATAGGGATGACCAAGCGATGTATCGGAGTCGAGAGAAACTTGCTCTGATACCACTTGTTGGGCTCGCCCAATCGAACCCTCTTGCACGAATGCGGATGTGCACAACGGGACACAAAATACACTAAAAATGATGTGCATATGTCTATGAATGGAATTCATGAACTAAAGGAAATAAAATATATAATAACTTACTGGCACCAAGATTTACGTGGTTCATCTTTTCAGGCTACGTCTACGGGAGAGAGATCAGATCCACTATTAAAAATAATGGTCACAAAGTTCTTCCAAGAAGCAAGCTTTTTGTGGGTTTATTGTAGTGCCTCTTAGTAAATCTGATTGGAATTTCTTGTAAGAGAAAAGGAGGCACTTGTCTAATCCTAAGAGAGAGAAACTCAAACCGTAACTAATCTAACCTATTGCCAATGTACACTAAAACTAAGCTAGAAAATGTTTCCAAATCAATTCCCTCCTGGCCTAATTACTATCAAGCTCTTGGATCAAACCCCCTTCACAAAGCATATTGGCCTAGGTGAAATGTAAGGAGACACTGCCATCCCAAGCTCATAAAGTCAAGAATTATACCCCTTGCCTTAGGCGTACTACTGTTATCTCTACACTTCCTTCCTTCCATTGATATTTTGAAGTAAAATTGGGAATCTTGCTGGTAAGATGCTAGACGTGGAGAGCATTGATTATTAAATGCATATAATATATTTTGTTAGACAGGTGGAGAGCATTGATTATTAAACACACACACACACACACACACACACACACACACACACACACACACACACACACACACACACACACACACACACATATATATATATATATATATATATATATATATATATATATATATATATATATATATATATATATATATATATATATATAAGGTGTGGTTTCTATGAAGTCGCAACCTTAAACAATCCAATTAAGGCTCACCTACAAATTTAATCATAACATGAAATTTTGGCAAAAAAAAATTTAGGATTATCTCAAAATCTATTTTTATATATAATTATAAAATTTTAAACTCCAAAACTGGTTAAAATCAAGTAGATCTATAAACATATGGAAATCTTGAAAATGGACGGTCTAGATAATATATTGCAAGATGCACTATTTCTAGGACTCAAAATCTTTTTGTTTTTTCATTTTCATACATCTCGATGTCGAGATGATCAATTAGAGGTTTTTTCACTATTAAAACAACTTTTTCCAATGAAATTTTGAGGTGCATTTGTAATTCTACATTCTAAGATTGCTACTTTTATATATTTATATATATATATATATATATATATATATATATATATATATATATATATATATATATATATATATATATATATTTTAATGCGTTGGGAGTTGTCCTTGCATTAAATGCTTATTAATGATTGTCATATATAGAGAGAAAAAGGGGAGGTGGGGGTTGTTATATGCAGGGAGAGAGTGTATGTGTAAGGTGGAGTTGATGTCCTTGCGTTCAACCTAGTATCTTTTTTTGGGTAAATCAGCAGGGTGGGAGGAGGATAGCTTTTTTCGCTTTTTATTTGGGGACAAACTTCGAGGATCTGAATCCTTGACCTACCACACTCAAACTGATGTGTCTACTACTAGGCCGTAGAAAATAACCCATTTGATATATGTACGGACCGAAAGAGGACTGAGTGAGGAACAATCCCCTCCAAATTTGGCTTGAAAGATATGGCCCAAAAAGTGCCCAAAGTAAATCTTGTGAGGTGCCTGTTTATAAATAGTGACCGGTCATGTTGTTCATGTGCACCGGTCTTATCCCAAATAGCGACCAGTCCTATTCCTTTTAAAATTCCCTCAAATTTATTGGCACTAGAAGATGCCATATTGCCCTGAAATTAGAAACTCGAGGTTTTTAGGGACCAATCCACCATCTTACCAAGTTTCAGCCTTCTTCAGACACTGTTTGTCAAGGGTCCCTTTGTCAATCGACCCACTTTTTTAGGGCATAAAGTGATGAATACTACCTCGTCAGTGATCTCTAACTTTGGGACCCCATATTTCAAGCATCCAATATTAGAATACTCCAATTTTTGGAGGGTGTCTTGGGGGCATATTATATTTAAACTTTGACCCATTTCAGCAGTACTCAACTCATCAGGTCATGGTTTGGACCATCTCCCTTATCAATTGTATGTGTGACGGCTCAATATCATGCTGCGTCCCACACTCATGGCTTTTGCAAGGGATAGTCCCATGTGATTTATTTATGAAGATCCTCCAAATTTGACCTTGATCCAAAACCATTTCTCAGTTAGATTCCATCAGTTCTGGTGTACATGGCATCACCTGCCTGTGTGACCAGTCAACCCTAATCTTCCAAAGTTGGTGGGTTACTGTTGTTTAGAGACCATTGATTACCTACCTCTTTAAGGGTTTTTCTGGGTAATACGGGCTCATAATGTCCATCCATGAGGTTTTGACCCCATCTTGCCGAGGTACGACAACCGCAGTATAATCCAATCATGAACTGCATGGTTTCTTGGGCTGGTTTGATGTCATGTTAGGTATCTTGATACAAAAAAAGAAAAAGAAATAAAATAATTAAAAAATAATAAACCCTCAAACACTATTAGAACCCCAAATTTTTGGGATCCAACATCTAGAAATCAACCTCAAAAGAAAAAAAAATTGAATTTAGTGTCCAATTTCTGAATGGTAAAATCTAAGTGTCTAGGAGCTCAAAATCCTCTACTTTGAAATAATAATCTGGTAATTCTCAGGTGAATCCCAAATTCCAGATTGAAAAATCCCCCTAAGTAGCTTTTTCACCAGAATAGATGTACAATATGTACAGATCTAAAAAAATCCTCCTAATTCGTAGCTTTTTTCCAGATGGAAAAAATCCTTCTAACATGACAATTCGAAGTTAAAAGGAAATAATTGATTTGATTGATAAACCAAGAAGTCAGAGAACAGCAAGTTTAGTTAAATGTTAAATCTAAAATGTTCATAGAAGCAATGCATAGCTTTTCTAGCATATTCATGTGACTGCTTTACAATTGAATGGAATAGTAAGTTGCACCGACATTTGAAAACATTGAAGTATGCATAACAACTCCCACCATCAAGTATTTATTACAGTCTTGATCATCATACAATAGATGCATTCCACTAGTTAAATTCTTAACAAAGCATCCCAAGGAAAATGCTGTCCGAAAATCTTCTGCGAACTCCAAGATCCAGTAAAATAAGCAAAAGGCAGAAATATAGCAACATCTATGTCTTCGATACGAAACTAAACTTAGCAACATATAACAAAAGAAGACGAAGCAAAAGCCATAAAGATGGCACTTTTGGGGATATAATATTATGCTTTTGTTGCAGCTTCAAACTCATTATTGCTATACTAGCTGACTCCAAAGTAGCTCCGAACTACAAACCGTTGTCATGTTGATCATTGCATACCTTAACAAAATGATATCTGAATCAACAGAAGCAGTCCCACTTCCTATGTAATAACTGTGGGAGCAGAGCGACCAGTGAATTCCTGCATCTTAGAGAGCTTCAAAGCAACTTCGACCTGTGGAATATAATTTTTGTATTAACAGTTAAAACATAACCTTGGTATCAGAAGGATAGAAAATGGAAGTTTCTTACCAGTGTCGCCAAGGCTTTTTGAGAGTCCCTTCCAATTTTGGAAGAATCCTTCTCATACTGTTCTATGTATAAGCGGATGGTTGCACCTTCAGAACCAGTTCCAGAAAGACGGAAAACCTAGCGTTATCAAAGTTAAAACATATATCATCAGAATTATAACCTATACAGATATACTTAGATTACCAATCAAAATAAAATAATTAATCAGTGCCTAGAGCACCTATATGAATGGTGAAGGTCCTCCAGAAACTCAGAATCTAAAAACAATGGAATTTTAAATGACTATTTTAAAAATCCAAAGTACTTGAGCATGGCACTTTAGTAGGATATGTTGAAGGATTAGCATAAAATTTAACTTGTACAGATACTTCTAGAAATCCAAAAAGCAGAGCAAGTGATTTATGCAGGTTTTGTAGAACACTGTAAAGAACTGATCCATTTTAACCATGATCATAAGCAAGTGTATGGATATAGTCCTGGAATAGAAGTGAATATAGGAAGTGTTGTTGATGGGATCTATCTATTTCTAAATATCCTCCTAATTCCACAATTGAGAATCAAATCGATACCCTGAACAGGAGAAATTGTTTGGATTGATTTTCGGAGAGAGAAAGAGAGAGTGGACTATTGCAGTGAGAAATCCGTATTTAAGAAACACCATGAATACAATTAGTATAAAGTCATTAAACAGAAAATAGAGAGAAAAATGACAGTTTACCAATCGAGACCCATCCTCAAAAAAATATCGAATTCCTTGGTGCTTTGAAACTGAACCATCAACCGGATCTTTGTACTCAAATTCATCAGCTTGGACTATGTTGGACACATCTGACCGTATTCCCTTTATGAACCTTGTATCAAGATCACAACAAATTATAAATGTACGCCAATCTGTATAAAGAATTTCAGGGTGACGTTTGTAATTCTTTACAAGAAATATGTGAGTGCAAAGTTTCATGAGCAGGGTAATATTATCACAACAGAACCTAGATGGTTAATAGGAAAAGATTCAGGAAACTAATCGACATAATTTTCTTTTCTTTCTTTTTCTTTTGTGATGCAGAAAACTTGAAATGATCATATCCTTTGCCCTACATTTTTTTCTGACTGTGAAATTTTTCGCCCTACATTAGGAGAGGAAGAAGGGTTCCTTGGTATATAAAGGACTTCACTACCATGAAACAATCACGAATGGTTGGTTAGAGCTATTACTTTAAAAATTAAGACCTACATAGAAACCATAGGAAAACAGAATATCAATAAAAATTTGATTACTGGAATGAAAATTTACCAGAAACTCCCTTTAAGAAAAGAAAATCATGTGAAGGTTATGAATATCAGGGAGCTATGCTGGACACATCTGACAGTATCCCCTTTATGAACCTTTTATCAAGATCGCAACAAATTATAAATGTACACCAATCTCTATAAAGAAGTTCTGGGTGATGTTTGTAATTCTTTAAAAGAAATATGTGAGTGCAAAGTGTCATGAGCAAGGTAATATAACAGAACCTAGACAGTAAATAGGAAAAGATTCAGGAAACTAATCTACATAATTTTCTTTTCTTTCTTTTGTGACGCAGTAAACTTGAAATGATCAAATCCTTCGCCCTACATTTTTTTCTGACTGAAATTTTTTGCCCTACATTAGGAGAGGAAAAAGGGTTCCTTGGTATATAAAGGACTCCACTACCAAGAAAAAATCACGAATGGTTGGATAGAGCCATTACTTTAAAAATTAAGACCTACATAGAAACCATAGGAAAATAGAATATCAATAAAAATTTGATTAATGGAATTAAAATTTAATAGAAACTCCCTTAAAAGAAAGAAAATCATTTGAAGGTTATGAATATCAGGGAGATCAATTGAGTAAGAATGACAAACATTCCACATCAACCAACAAACTTTCCACATGAAAACCCAAATCAGCGTTCAACACGCAAATTAATTAAGAAGGAATACTTGTTGACATCAGGAAGAGAGGCTTGCAGTTTGACTAAATGTGCCATAAGATCCTTTGCTGCTCCAGCATCCACATTCTTCACAGAACCATTTGAAACATTTCAGACCATCAGAGAAGCTACAAAATCACTGGAATGGATAGCTTCTTTTTTTTTTTTTTCCAAGTGGACTTACCTCGTAATCATATCTAGTATAGTAGTGACGACCATAAGTAGCCCAGTGCTGACGAACTATGTCCTCAACACTCACAAGCTTTCTTCCATCCAGGCTGTCCTTATTTCTATAGGCAATAATAGAAAGCCATGCTAAAACAGCCCAGATTCCATCTTTCTCACGAATGTGATCAGAACCTATGAAGTGTAAATGCAATCAAGTACAAATTGAAGAATATAGCACAATCAATCAATTCCATAACTAGTGACACCTTCAAGAATAATTGACATGATACCCACCAGTTCCAAAACTTTCTTCACCACAGATTGAACATAATCCAGCATCCATTAAGTTCCCAAAAAACTTCCATCCAGTGGGAACCTAAAAGAACACCCGAATAGATAACGTGAAACCTTTCAAGCTTCATAAATTTAACTTTCCACAACTAACGTCTAATCTAAAATCTACGAAGTACCTCAAAAAATTTCAGGTTTAAATCTCTTGCCACAACATCAAGGGCAGCTGATGTAGGCATGCTCCTGCAAGGAAGAATATTTGAAGGGTCAAGGATGAACAAAAACACAAATAATATGCAATGACTTTAGAAAGCAGAATAAAATCTCCTGGACAAGGTCATAACCAACAAAATTGGAAGGACACATTATGTTCAATGATCTATGATAAGATCAATACATATGAATTTCTGTATAACTGTTTTGCACAATTATGAATGCAAGCATTGATTACCTTGCAACTCCTTTCAATCCAGAACTGAAATATGGAATGGCTTGGACTGCATTTGCCGCAATAATGGCAACTGAATCCGAAGGAGTTACAAAAAATCTGAGGATGAAAGGAAAAGAAGCAGCTCTAAGAAGAAGCCAAAGGCATTTTCTTTAGAAAGGCTTATCAAGAAATCATACAGAAAGGTACAATACCTTTTCCCAAGGATCATATTACGATCAGCGTCACCATCTGCAGCAGCTCCAAATTCTGGTGGTTCATCTTTAGGTGCTTCTTTACCCAATCCCATACGTGCAACCAACTCCTTTGCATAGGTCAGGTTTGGATCAGGGTGGCCACCTCCAAAGTCCTCCTGTTTGATTGTGTCCAGGAAGAATGAATCTTTGAATTTGAGTAAATAGAAAATAAATAAATACAATTGTGGGAAAGAAGGGAACCCCTTTTTTCTGACAAAGGCAACTGTTATTATTTTATATTATAAACTTTAGTTGTACATTTCCAAATTTCATGAAGGAAATGCTAATCTGACACTTAATGGAACTAATCTGAAACTTAGTAGAAACAAAGTACGAAGCTATAGTACCTTTGGTACACAATTTAATAATGACCTTTCATGGGCAGAAAGCTCTTCCACAAAAATACGTTTGGCATAGGGACCAGCCACTCCATGAAGTCCATCAAAGCTGAAAATTGGCAATCAATAGAGGGGATTTAGACAATTCCTGTATCTGAAAAACTAGAAAAGAATGTTTCCAATGATAAGAATCTCAAGTGCATTAAAAACATCCAGCTTACCAGAATGTGAACTTTGGAGAGGAAAGCAGCTTCCGGAGAGATTCAAAATCAAATATTGACCTACACTTATAAAAAAAGACAGGATTCTTAATTCACTATCCAAAAAAAAAAATCTTACAAAAAGGCGACTTCGTTGCGTAAAGTATCCAATTATTCTCGTATGCATTTCAGTATTTGAATTAAGGCCTTCAAAGGTAACATTCAGAACCATCAGGACAAAATAATCAAATCAATGGTCTGCACCAACATCAGAAGTCTTTGGAGCCTCAACAGGTGAACAGAGATATTTCATCAAAGTTGCACACCAAAAACAAGAAAGAAAAATTGCTAGAAGGATCGTATCAAGTTGCTGGTCCAAATGAAGGCAGGATTATAAAAATGCAAATTACTTTTCTTGCTGTAATATGTACTGGGCAATACAAGATAAAACGTTTACAATGGCAGATAACACGAATAATGGATAAATTTATTTTTACTGCAGACGATCCTAGTGTTTACAAGCACATATCAGGTTGCAAAAAAAGAGGATCCTACAGTCTGCATGCACGCAAAATGCCTACAATCCCCATGGAGATGTTAAGACTTGCTCCTTCCCTAGCTCGAGCATCGGCAGCTTTGTAGGTTTCCCTATAAGTGTGTCTCCAGGTAACACATAAGGTGCTGCAGATGTGTGAAATTTCATCGAAGATATGGTCGAGTCCCCAAGGGCATGGGGCAGACCAAGAGGCCAAGGTGATGATGCTGCTGGAGTCGCCTTCAACTACCAAATCTGTGTTCCAGCTAGGGTCGAATCTTCAAAGCCCCTCTAGCAAAGCAACAGCCTCCGCAGTAGTGGAGTCCATAAAACCAATAGGTGGGGAAATGGAGAGGAGGGCAGAGCCCTCGGAATTTCTGTAAATGCCCCCAATACCGGAGGGTCCCTGATTTCCAAGAGAGCAACCGTCAAAATTTAGCTTTGTTTGCCCATCGTCAAGCAGCCTACACAAAGAAGCATGTGGTATCCTTAAGCCGTCAGGTTCAAGAGGACCTGTCAGTTGTGATGGAGTTCAGCACATGAGAAATCTCTGAAGAGTTTGTGGTTTTTGGCCCAAAAGGAAACTAGTGTTCGACACTTGTCGATCAAGGTAGGGATTGAGGGTTTCTCCTCCATGAAAATTCTGTTATTCCTTTCGAGCCAAATTATCCACAGGGTTGCAGCGATCGATGCCCTCCAAAGAAGGTTGCCAGATTTAGTCCAGGGGGTGTGTAGGCAGGTAGAGAAGAAATGGGGGATAGACTGAGGAGTTACCCAGCACCAACTAAACAGGTGGAGCATATCAGACCAGAGGGCAGATGCTACATCACAGTGGATGAAGAGATGTGCATTAGTCTTTTCAACCCTTAGGCACATGGCATATCTGTTAGGTAGGGAGAGACCTCTTCTCTGAAGTTGATCAACTGTTGGGGCCCTTTCGTGAAGGGCAACCCAGCAGACAACTTGAATCTTAGGAGGGAATGAAAGAGAACCATGCTTTGGCCGCAATCAAGGGGGATTCAGTAGAGAAGGTGGGTGGAGAGGTGATAGCTCGATAAAAAGAAGCTACTGAAAGGACCCCAGATGTAGCTGGAGACCAAATTATCTTGCCGTCCCCAGAAAGGGGGAGAAACTCCATGTGTAGAATAGGGGAGAGCTCCAAAAATCTCCCATCTCTGGTCTGCAAGGGGCCTCTGGAAATTAGGATACCAAGTTCTAGTAGGCCTAGAGCATACAAAATTGTCGGCCACTGTGGAGAGAGGATGAGGAACAGAGTTGGGAACTGATCCTTAAGTGGAATACAGCCTACCCAAGTGCCAGATCAAAACAATATCCTGTTACCCATCCTTAGGCGAAACCTGATTAAGGAAGAGATGGCGACTATTTGTGGCATCCTTCACCTGACCACAGGAAGTCCATCATGAGTTTTTCCACTCTAGCTCTGACAGAAGCAGGCATATGGAAGAGAGACATAAGGAATAAGGGGACATAAGGAATAAGGGGATGTTTGAGAGTGTTGCCTTGATGAGAATAACTCTTCCAGCGGAGGATAAGAATCGCCGTTTCCAGCCATCAAGCCTTCTTTTGAATTTGTCAATAATGGGACTCCATTGGTTGAGTCTCGGCAAACCAAGCCATAGAGGAATTCCCAGGTAAGTGGATGGAGTTATCTACTGCACACCCAACATTCAGCTAGGCTATGAACAAGAGAATTGTCGATGCTAACTCCCATCATCTTAGATTTCTCCATATTAACACTGAAACCAATGGCTAACTCAAAACATTGGAGACGAGGAGTAGAAAGTCGACTTGTTGCTGGCAGGCATCGCAAAATAGGAGTGTATTGTCAACGTATTGAAGGTGGGAAATGGTAAACATGAAGGCCTATTTGAAGGCCCGCTCGATACACTCTAGAAATGGAAGTATTAAAGACCTTAGCACTATCACGAAGAGGAAAGGCAACAGAGAATCACCTTGTCGCAGGCCTCTCGAAGCCTGGAAGTATCCTTTAGGGGAACCATTGATGAGCACTGAGAAGAAGGGTTTGAATATACATCCTTGGTTCCATTTTCTCCGTACGGTCCCAAAGCCCATTCTAAAGAGGGTCTCATCAAGAATTTTCCACTCAACATGATCATAAGCTTTCTCCCAGTCCAATTTGATGACAGGACCTGGGGTTTTTGATGACAGGACCTGACGAAAGTGAATGCACTCGTGTGCTATCCCCATCAAGGATCCGGCAATCCTTCATGAAAAGCCCTTGAGTTGGGGAGATTACCCCAGCCTAGGACGGTCTTTAGGGGGGAGGCCAAAACTTTAGACAGGATTTTGTAAGAACTGTTAATCAGGCTTATGGGCCTAAAATCTTTTAAGTTCTTCGGCTCCTCCACTTTTAGGTATCAACGCTATGAATGTAGCATTCATGGCTTTGTGAATTATGCCACGGGAGTGGAACTCCACATAGAAGGCCATAATGTCAGGACTCAGGGTTTCCCAAATGGATTTAACGAGAGCAATTGGAAAGACGTCCAGTCTAGGGGCTCGGTCAGAACTGAGGTCGTTGATTGTCCCTAGGACTTCATCATCTGAGAAGGGCCGTTTTGGCTACGCTGCTAGGTTGGGAGGCAAGGAAGAGAAGGAGAGATTCTCCATGTAATGTGGCAATCATGCCCTACTAGCCTACTAACACAAAACAACAGGTTTCACAACAATTACAACAAATTTTCTATGATATTGCATATTTGTTCACCATTCAAATAGTACTAAGAGGTCATAGTCCCAAATATGTGAGGATGCACTAACTCAGCCATTAACATTATAGCAACTTAGACATACATTTTTTCTGCACATGACAAATGCAATGTGGCAACAGAGTATAGTGCCAATGAAGTTATGGCTCTTAATTTGTGAAACCAATGAAAGGTGAATATGCTACCTCATGACGTGCAAACACTTTTCTGAATCAGATGAAAATGTCAATGAGGAATAAAACATGAAGCAGTATATATATATATATATATTAATGTCAATTGTAACTGAAGTTTCCCTTGGTCTTCTGAATGACACTTACTTCATCAGCTTCACATAATCAGTTGTCGAATCAAAGACCTCCACTTCAAAAGTTCCCTCAGGTCCTTGAAAACTTGATACCCCAAGGACAGAGATGTCCACCTGCACCATTACTTGAAAATTATACAACTTCACATATCATGAGAAATGTGTCATACAATTGAACTTCCAAAACAAGCCCATGAGAAGGGTAATACATCCACAAGATCTTCTGAAATGAAATATTCTTTTATTGTCTTTGTATTGGCATATATTTTATCCGTAATTGCCTCAGGAGCAGGTCCTCCATTCCCCATGTTGTATTTGATCCCAAAATCCTAGAAAGAACATTGAAGGTTAATATAAAAAATGAGAATAGAATACTAGGCATCAGGTATTGTTGATATTAACTTGATATGACTAGGCAATTGGTCTTCACCTGAACTCACCCATACAACAGTTTTTACAAATCATAGACATTTTTTTTCATCACCAATCAACAGAAATTAAGAAAGCCAACATTCTTGTGAAATCATGCAGGACAACCGTTCTGCAACAGGACAAATGTCAAACAACATATGCTGTAATGTAAACACACAAAACTGGGAAGAATCAACTCAAGAAACAATTACTGCTAATACTAACATAAAAGTCAACAGTGAAAGTCAACTAGTGAGCCATGGCAAACTATACAAAGGTGCATTGCCACCTCCTACTTTTGCTTAGGTAGGGCTGGCAATGGACCAAGCGGCGCTGCCTAGACTGGTCAGCCCCGCCCAGCCCAGCCCAGCCCAGCCAGCAAAAATTAGGGCCAAGGCCACAAAGTGTCGCCCAAGGCCAGCCCAGGTGCGCAACAGGGCCAGCCCAGCACGGCCCTTTTTTTTCCCCCTTTTTTTGAGTCTGGCCTTTACGGATCAATGCTAGGCTCACGCCAAGGCTGCCCATTGCTAGCCCTACACTTACGTACAAAACTGTAGAAAATGGCAATTAATTTGTTCTCGTGACTGGTGATTTAAAGTAGAAAAAAGATATATCCACCACTGGATTGCAATAGAAGATATTATTTATAGAAGTCCAGGAAGTAGCATGAAATCACTGAGAGCAATGATATTAACAGCTCCCGAGAATATCTCACCATATTAGAAAATTTTATGAAAAATTTTAGAATAATAAAGTCGAGGAAATTAGATAATGTTAGTCATCTTATTCTAATATAATAGCAATATCATGTACTCAGGAGATAGAACTACTATCACCATTCATATGTAAGATATCTGAGAAGAAGATATGTTCATTCTCATATTCTATATTTTGTTTAACAGTTGGGGCATACACAGTGATTAAGATATCCATAGAATCAATAAGGTCCACACAAGCACCCTTAGAGTGCGAACCAATATAAGAGATAACATTGCAGACTTCTCTCTTATGATCATTGTTCCCATTGATTGCTCACAATGATGTCCAAGTACGAGAACAAGTAATTCATGTTAGACAGATAAAAAATATCAAACTCACGATGGAGATTACTCATAATAAATCAGCAAGCTGATTATATGAAACATACAAAGTTCAAATCTCACAAAAATGTCCTCCATATAGCATGCCAACAAAAAAGAGAAATTGACTCGACGTTTATGTCCAATAAACTCCATAGGCATGACACAATGTCTCTCCCTCCCATAGATCCCTAGGTGCTTACAAGTAAGCTCCAGGCACCATGTATAATTAACAAGGAACAAGAAAAAGGTTAGTATGTAAGTAGGAGAAACCACAATACGTGAAGTAAATTGTGGCCATGAGAACACAAATAGGTGTTTGGATTCATATAGTTGACCCGTACCAAGAAACGACACATACTTATACATACTTGAATAAAACTACATACAAATTCAAAAAAAAAAACACACGAGAATTTAGCCCAAAGATGAACATTTTTGGTAGCGAATCATTTCTTCATCTTTGCATTAACCTAAAAATAAACACAACAGTTAACTATACAGCTGTAATGCATGGCTACAGCCACGAAAACGGCTACAACATCAGCTATTTGTGATTTTACATACGATTTTGGAGCATCCAACATAGATCACTCATTTTGAAGTGTCCATGCATCACAGATTTGCAGTAACATCCACCATTAAAATAAATCTCAAACCATGCATGAGAAATAGCCAGTATCTGATCTTTCTACAAAAGATGGACTCCTGTTTTCTAGATCCTAATGTGTTGGGAAACCCATAGAAGCAAATACCTCATGCGGTCCCCCCGGATTGTGACTAGCTGTCAAGATGAAACCTCCTGAAGCCTTAGCTCCCTACAATTGGCAATAACACAATATAAATTATCATATAAACATAAAAATATTTTGCCTCTAATGCAGAAACTATGACCATGTATTTAGATTAAAACTGTATAATGGTTATGTGACGAAATGAACAATGCTAGGAGAAGCCTCAAAGCTACATGAGGGGCCAGAATGACATGTTTAGAAGAGAGAATGATCTTACATCTGCAGCATATCTTTCACGTATGATACAAGAAACTGCTGGGGTTGAAAGGAGACCGTTTTGGCCTACCCAAATGCGCTTCACGCCATTTGCAGCTGCCATTTTAATTATTATCTGCAAAATTCCATACATCAGTAAAATTCTTATCAGGCAAACTCATTGATCAAAATAAAAGAATGGTAGCAGCATGACTCCATTCAATAAACTCTAACTGCAGGTAGTGAGACCAATATAGGAAGTGAACGCAGAGTCCCTCTCACCTAAAGGGAAACATGAGAAGATGGATTATTGAGATAATTAAAACATAAAAAAACATATGAAATTATCAGTTGCCTAATAGGAATTAAGGAGAGAAAATACCACTTCAGAGATACTTGGAGTTACTGAAATCTGTTGGGGGCATCTCACTCAAATTACCAAGACACCAGACACATTTGGCGACAAATCAAATTTTTAGGCCTTTTCTTCAGACCTATTGAAGGTCATTTTGTAAAGGAATTTTAGATATCTAAGACTCTCTCCAAGCTAAATTATGACTGATATATTCCAAAAGTTTACAAATAACCTATTGCGTCCTCTCTCTCTCTCTCTCTCTCTCTCTCTCTCTCTCTCTCTCTCTCTCTCTCTCTCTCTCTCTCTCTCCTGTCCCTCTAACCTCGGGATTGGTTGCACTGTTGCAGCCATGAACACATAGGCTATTCATACATGCACAAAGTCAAGCAGGGACATAACCATTTGAACATACATCTAATCATGACTAAATATGGATCATTCAATAACAATAGACAATAAATAGCCAATAAAATTCACTACAATAATTAGAACAAATAAACATAAATCAATGTTTTCCTAAATCATGGGAACATGGATTCTTCATATAGGGAAGAATACACCATAGTACAAGTTCACTTCATTGTGCAATAAAAATTTAATAAAAATTGACTAATAAACCCACGAGATCTACCAAAAATATCAAAATCACAATTCAAAAGCATAAAAAAATATGTAACAAAATCATACATTTCTAGAACCTATAATACCTGGATGGCATCTTTAGAGAAGTAGCGACCGTCTCCAGAGACAACGAGTGTAACACCTACAATATGCAGAACAGGAATATATTATATGGACTGAGTAATGTATCAAGAAAACTGAGTATTTCAAAAAGCGCTAGGCGGCACCTAGGCGGTCGGGGGGGTCCAGGCCGCCCAGCGCCTAAGCGGGCGCCCATAACCGAAGCGGCTCAGTAGAATTTTTTTTTTTTTTGGGTTTTCTCTCTCTAAAATAGTCTCTAATAGGTTTTAGGTTACAAATGAACCTAAAACCCACAATTTTTCCCCTTTAGTATTAAAAAAATGACCCAAAAATACCCCCAAGGAGCCGCGTTTCCGGCCCTGGGTGGGGCACAGGCCTTGGGCAGCCACCTAGGCGGGTTCAGGCGGGCACCCAAGGATATCCCCCTAGGCGGCCGCCAATGCGCTGGGCGGTCCGCTTTTTGAAACTATGAGAAAACATTTATATAATTAAATCATCTGAAGGCACATATTATGATGCTAAATACAAGACATCAAGGAATTTATATCTAATGTGGGAAACATAACAAATGCCAATGTTGAGAATGAGGCAAGGATCAAGCATATCAAATTGGCTATATTGATTGAAATTTTTAAATCAAGATATCCTTCCACACAAAAAACATGGTATAGTTTCCTCCAAAAGCATAAAATTAATATTGAACAAAGAAACTTTCTTTTTTTTTTTGATACTAAACAAAGAAACTACAAATACAGAAAAGCTCCAATACCCCAAGTTTAATATTGTCATTGAAGTTTCTGATCCCCCTGCTAGTTGTATACAATAAACAAAATAATGGAACTTCCCAAAGGATGAAAATAAGGCACCTTGTCACCTTTAAAGAATCACTTCTATGGTTCTTCAAAATTGTACATATGAGAACACAACCAACACTGTCACCAAGATAATTTGGTTGGATCCTGAGGCAACAGAACACAACCGTACTTGGAAAATAAAGGTTGCGACTTGCAACCCAGAACAACTTGCTCTGGTCACAAGTCATCCGCTGCAAATACAGAATTCCCTCTAACACCTGGCTACCAGAAGGGAGAACACATAGCAGGCCTTCAGGGCCCTGGAAGTCTTTCTTGTCTTCTCTATCCCTTTTCCGGAATAACATCCGCTTCCATCCTAGGGGAGGTGAAATTGTTCGATTCTGGTCCGACCTATGGGTGGGTCACACTCCCTTAAGGGACTTGTATCTGTCTCTTTGTATCTTATCCACCAACCAGTCTTCCTTGGTAGCCGACCAGATGACCGTCACCGGTAACCACAAGGTCTGGAAGCCTCCTTCAAACAACCCCTCTCAAACACTGAAATTTCGGATTTTGTCTCTTTGTCCTCTGTATCTCACTCAACCTTCCTTGTTTCTGACAGCCTAGTGTGGATCCCTTCCCATTCGGGTTCTTTCCCAGTTGCCTCCTTCTACAAAAAACTCTTGCAACCCCCCACATTTCCCCACTCCCCGACCTCTGTGGTCTTTAAGTGTGGTCATCGATAGCTCCACCAAAAGTCCAAGCCTTAAACAGGATAGTGCGCTCTTCAAAAGCTCCAACAATGGACCATCTACAACGGAGGGGAATTCCCATTCCTAACCGCTGCGTCATGTGTCTCTACGAAGAAGAGAGCAACGTCACCTCTTCATCCACTGTAACCTAGACTTCAATTTGTGGAGCAAAATCCTTCGTCACTTTGGCCTTTCCTGGGTAACTCCTAGTTCCCTACCAGACCTCCTTAAACTCTCAATGGGCTCTCCTTGGCCAAAGGCAAGCAAGCTCTTATGGTGGGCATCCATAGCGGCAACAATTTGGGTCATATGGACCGAGAGAAACTCAAGAATTTTCCGAGGAATCAAGTGGGAAGCTTCGGCACTCTTCCACAAAATTACTTCCCAGGTTATATTCTGGGCTTCTAACCACCAGGTATTCAAAGGCATTTCGGCTTCTACTTTCCTGCATAATTGGGAAGAAGTCCTCCACTTCCACTCCCCTCAGGCTTCACGCACTAATAACTGGTCCCCACCACTGGAAGGCCTAATTAAACTCCATTTTGACAAGTGCCCTGGACCAGCAGGAGTGAGTGGGATCTTCAGAGACCACCACGGTAATATCCTGGCCTCTTTTTCCAAGAAAATTGGCCATGCCAACTCCCAGCTCGCTGAGTCTATAGCACTCCTTTCGGGACTCAAATTGTTCAACCACGTGTGGGGTCAACCACGGATTGTTGAGGGAGACACCCAAAATATTACCTCTTGGGCTGCTGGATTTGCTCCTCCCCCCTAGTATCTTGCTTCGATTTATGATGAAATAATGCACATTTGCAGGGATACAACCGTCTTAAGGACGCATACTTGGAGGACGTCAAACGCCTTGGTGGACCAAATGGCTAAGGAAGGTGCACTCTCAAGCACATGAGACACTGGAGTTTTTGACCCACTATTGTTCTTCAAGTCTCCCACGATGTTTTGGACTATCTAGATCATCGGCTGCTTTTTGTAAATCCTTTGTAATGTGCACCTTTTTGTAAATCTTTTGTAATGGGCATTACTTATAAGCCCCACCCTATTTATGTACATGACCTCTTTTTTTGGGGAACCTAACATTTTTTGCCAAGAGACCCAGCATGTGGGTCGTCTCAACGGACTACTGTAATACTTTACTTATTTTAATACAATAGTTAACAACATAAAAAATAAAATAAAAAGATAATTTGGTTATATTTACAAGAACAACTTCACAGCTATTTAGGATATATTTACAAGAACAACTTCATAGCATTTTAGGATAAAATACTGGGAGATTTTCTCCAAGCTAGTCAAAGGAAAATGAAAAGCTGTAACTCCAAGCTAATCAAAGGAAAATGAAAGCTGTAAGGAAGATGGGAATTGCATGGACTCATTAATTCTATCAATATAAATCCATCAAAGTTGAAATAAATTAAATCATCAAGATTACAGTATAAAGCAAATTTGAGAAACCAAACCAACTCAAAGATTCTTATGGGCAGCAAACCAGATGCAGACTTGCCTTTGACCTGTTCACCGGGGAGGGCATTGAATGTTGCTTGGACAAAATTGTGCAAATAATTTGGTTGCTTAAACACGGTTACCTGAACCACCAAATTAAAATGCATTAGGTATGACCATATAAGAGCCATTATAAGTGTATCTATAAGGCCATGACAATTGCAAGCTCATAACTATAGTGCAAATGGAATATATCAACTGCAGAGCAGCTAATATTGCAAGCTACGAATGATTCCCATGTCAAGATATTCTTCTCAAACAAAGCCACAGAAAATTGGTAAAGGTACCATGAATGACTGAAGTACAACGAGCTTAACTCCTCTATCTAAAGAAAATTAAGATAGTGAAAGCCATATCAAAGGATTCAAGAAGTTAATGCCACATGAAAAACTAAGAATTCTCAATCCCCCAGTAAAATCTACATCCACAAAGGCATTGGATACAAAAAGTAGAAAACAAAGGCACATTACTCTTGCAGATCAAAGTTGGTTAAGCAAAGGCAAATCATAAGTACCAAATCCAAATTACGATCAACAAAGCATCAGACAATCAAATATCAAGGAAATGGAAACATTTAAACCACACAGCAAAAGTTCTGCCATAGAACGAAATCGCCATCATAATTAAAGAGAAGAAAAAAGAGGAGTCTGCCAGAAGCCCAGATCAAGTGATCCAGCAGATTAAAGATCGAACCTATGCCACAGAGAAATTAATCCACATTGATATTGAGCTCCATGAGAGATACGAAAATTGATAAAACATATCCAAAAAAAAGCTCCATAAACAAAACAAAACAAAACGAAAAAAATTTGTGACATGCGATCCAACAACATCAACAACAATCTGATTCTCCCACAGCAACTGAATCCCATATTAAGCACATTCAATACAAACTAAATCAATGATCAATTGTATAAAATATCCAGGCAAAAACCAAAGACAAATGCCAAAAGAATGAAGAATTTATCACAGAAAGAGATATAAGCTGATCATTCTAGATAAATAATCATGATCAACAAACAAAAAACAAAAAAAAAAGAATGAGATTGAAAACAAGATTCATATAAATGGTACCTTCTTTCTGAGACCTGATGTTCCAGGCTTCTGACTATCAATGGGAGAGGTTTCCTTTCTGGTAACTGTGAACATCACCATTTTCGCAGCTCTAGAGCCTGAATTCATAGAACAAACGGATGCATATAGGATTGAAAGAGTCAAAAAGAAATCGCCATTAAAATCAGACGAAAGGTAGAGAGAGATGCAGAGCTCACCAGTTCAGAGTGAGGGACATGCGCTTGAAAAAAAGCACTGCTGCTTCATTTCCCCGCCACCACCGCTATTTATACCTTTTAACAGCGGCCAAGATCTATTTCTTAGTGATGTAGCGCAGCAAGTGGGGCAATCCAGACCGTCGAAACTTCGCGGCTTTCGAGCGCTGCTTTTTTATCAAGGGTGCATTACTAAGGATCGACCAAATTTGAAGTAAATATCAACAAGGCTCCTACAGTAATCACCTGGTTTAGGGGTGAAATATTCATCTTATTTACTAATTAATGGTAGTTTTCTCGAGTAATAGGAAAATTAGATTTTGGGGGCGTTTGAAAATCGTATAATGGGAGGGGCCTTTTAGTCATTTCTCTCTCTAGAACGTCGGAAATTCTAATTGCGTAAAAAGACCGGGCTATCGGTTTAGGCAGGAGAAAGGCATGCTCAGATTTCCACGTGGCTAACGCTAGTCGGAATTTTGGGCCGTATATTCTCGGATCATATGACACGTAGCATTGAGATAAAGTATGTGAACGAGTGTCCTACATTTGACGAAATGACAGACATGAGAAGCCTCCTCTTGGTTTATTAACTCTACATGACGAGGGCAAAAAAAGTCTATATAAGTTTGCAATTCCTATATTTGAATGAGTGTTCAATTGCTATGGACGAGATGTATGGATATAAAAAATAGGGAGATTCCAAAACTCAAAACTAAAATATTTTATGATATATTATTTTAATTATTTATTTTTAAAATCTTTATGTATTTATAGATCTACATGATTTGAACCACTTTTAAAATTTATAGTTAAAGAATAAAATATATTTTTAGATGACCAAATTTAGAGGTGTGTCTTACTTTGATTGTTCAATATTAGAACCTTATGTAAACCGCACCCAATATCGACATGCAATGTGGTGAGGTAATTTGGTTGGTTAGTCAACTAGCTCGTCAATGCTCGGCCTTTTTTAAATTTAAAATTTGGGGATTTGTCAATTTCAATTATTATGGTATATATGAATATGAATATTTAAAATAAAAAAAATCATAATTTTAATATATTTTTCCATAATCCATTTTGAGGTATAGTGGAGGCACCACTTTTTAACGTCCGTCTCTAAGATGGACGTTTGACACAGGAGGAGACACACATGTTTTAACAAGTCAACTGATTCACCAAAACTATATACGTGAGTAATATATAGAGAGAAAAATGTACTCCCCGCACTCTAAAATCGTAATCCGAAATGACCTTTTTACTCCATCAAAAGCTCATGACCCCTCCAAGTGTTTTTCAAAATAAAAAGTGGCATTTAACTTCCTTAAACTTTTTTTATTAACCAAATTACCACATTTATCCGTTTATATTTCCTAGTGACCTCTAAAATCATCATTTCATTATCTCTTTTCCTCACCTATAAACTCCACCTGCTCTCTCTATCTCCCGATCTTCCTTGAAACTCTGCCATCTCATGGACCTCACAAGTTGATATGGGTAAAGTCATAAAAATGGTTTATCTTGTAATAAATTATGTAGACTCTCTATTTTCAACATTTTGAAGTGTTTATAAATATCTACGTTATTTTTTATATGTTAAATTTCATAATAAAGTTGAACATAGATTTTCAAACCGTCGTAAGGTTTCTGAAACCGAAACTTCATCTTCTGGCAATTTTAAAGGTGCGCCTTGCATCTCATACAAACCTCACCTATACTTAAAATGTTAACATTAAAAAAATAAAAATGCAGAACGATCTATATAGTTTTTAGAAAGAAGAACGTAGAATTTTGGGTGGTTTTGAATGTATTTATTGTGGGATTTCACGAAAAAAAAAAAAAACAGGAGTTAAGAAAATCTAGGTTTTCAAAGTATTGGACAAATATGTGTCTATGGATTATCGAACGTGCAAAACATTATAGATACGCATATCCATGTTATATAGGTTAATATTTATCTTTTGTGAATCTCCTTTATAAAGGAAGATTTATATAAAGTTACAATTTTAAAATGTAGAATTAAGTGCACTTCAAAAATCTATCAAGAAAAGTCATTTTGATGTTGGAAAATACTCTATTTGATCATCTAAACATCGAAATAAATGGATAGAAAAAAAAGGATTTTGACTATAAAAAATAGTGCAGTTTACAACATATTATTTGGACCGTCTATTTTTAACATTTTCATGTGTTTATATAAATTTACTTGATTTGAACTATTTTCAGAATAAAAAACTTTAAGAGATATTACAAAAGTTTTTGGTAACAAAATTAAATCTTACGACAAAATGTAGAAGTGCGCGATTGTTTAAAGTTGCAACCTTATGCAAACCACACCTCTCTGCAAAATTGATCCGTAAACCTCTTTAAGTATCTCTTGCTTTCTCGTACTTATTCCATTCATAAAATCTAATCGGAACGGTTAATATAGCTCGGAAGCGGTTTAACCGACCTAACCGATAAACTGACCGATTTAACCATTCTAAATTGGCAAGTTTCGGGCGGTCAAACAAATATTGAAAAAAAAAGTAAAAAAAAAAAGAAGTCTACTAAAATATAAAAAGCATATAAAGATCGATTAAAACAAAACACATTCAAATGAAATTAAAAATTAATGAAAAAATAGATTCTAGCGAATCGATTTTTGAATTAAAGTGAGTATTAATGACCAAAACAATTTTTAATTTTTACCATAATGTAAAAAATTTAAAAATGCATTACAAACTAAAATCTTTATTTTTGACAATTTATATACATTTTTTGAAAAAAAATTTGTAAATACCAAATGAACAGGTATGGAAACTGTATATAATTTCATTGTAAACCACAATCGAATCTATGAAAGCACTGGTTTATACATTCCTGTTGGTATCAACTCTAGGGATAAATTTTTGTGCTATCTTTTTTCGAGAACCGTCTAAGGTTCCAAATAAAAAAATAAAATGATTTTTCGTTATCTCAATTGAAATAATGAACTTCTTGGGAGGTTAATTATTTCAATTGGTCCCCAAGTTCCTCGAATGGTTCTCTTAGTTGTAGAGGGGGTTGCCCAAACGCGGTATATAAAGCATACTCAGTAAATCCTACAAGTGAACGAGATATGGAGATGGCAACTAGGGTTGCAGTTTCCATTATTAGAGAATTTCAATACCACGATAGGATAAGATAGTTTATTTATAACGGAATATACAAAGTCGATCACCAAAACAGCCCAAAACCGGAATCGACAAGTGGGCGGTTCCGATCTAACCAAGCGGCTAGCGGTTAGATCGCCCGTTTTTCTAACGATGGTTCCATTGGAAAGAGGTTCTCAAATAAGCGAAAGCGAAAGCAAAAGCGATAATCTTCACGCTCTAGAAATTAAAGGCATCATAGCCTACAACGTATGAAGCCCATGTCCCGACATCTCTATCATGGAAAGAGATTTCTATTAAACCAAACTTTCCCTTGGAATGTTGTCCAAAAACCTCGCTTGGGAGTCGGGAACTTGGGATTACATAACTGAGTGTCTGCTTGTAGTTCTGCTACACTTAGCAAACTCATAACAAAAGCAAGGATTTGTGATTGGTTAGCTCTTGACGATTTGCAACGCTACATCCTAAACTCAATTCCTACAAAAGGTAGCGGCCCTCTCTCCAATGACTCATCAAAAAAAAGGTCGGGACCCTCTATCCAATGACTCATAAAAAAAAAAACTGGAGGATAGGTGTTCGGGCATCACCTTATCCCAAAATTCTAGGTGGAAGTGGTTTCCAGCAAAAAAGATTACTTGCTTGGGGACAAAAAAATGTATAAGGTTGTTAGGCCCTACAGAAATTCGATACCAAATACACCAAGAAACCGTGGGGAACAGTAAAAAGTGGCAGTTGGGCCCAAAACGAATGTAGAATGGGCCCAAACTCGAGGGATTCTTATTTTTGGATATTACGGAACCTCCTTTAAAACCATGGGTTTCAGTATCATTTATGACCCCAATCAACTATGGAGCACACAATAAAAGCCCATGACGACAACAAGTCTATCGGATGTAAATGGGCCCAGAGTTGAGCCCAAATTTAACTCAAAATACCACCAAAATGCTCCGAAATTCGGCCTAACATGAAATTATGATAGAAGCAATTTTTGGACTATAGTCCATAGGATCTGGAGTACATAGGAAGGGGTAAAATTACAAAGGAGAAGACTCGTGCAAATGAGAGTAAATGGTCAGAAAACCTTAACCTCAAAATATGTGTCGTTACAACATTGTTTGGTCATGTTTACTGAAGATTTGGGGACGTTATATACTAATTGAAAAATAAATTTTTATCAATAAAGAAATTGGGTCAAAATTCAGCAACATTACACATTTTTTTTGTGAAATTCTCCGTTTTATTTCTGCTGGTTTTTTTTGGAAGTTTCTGGCCAAACTTTTACGCATTTCGATCGTGACTTGATAAATAAAATATATCCAATTTTGAGATGTAGCTGATTTTTATGGTTTTTACCGCTTCAAGAGGCCATAGCTCTCTTAAGTCGTGGGTTTTTTTTTTTTTTTTTTTTCTTCGACTCCTGAAGCAAAACAATCGTAGGAACCAGTTTTGATATCACGGTTCTGAATAAAGAAATCTAGCAACAACCCTTTGGGGCAAAACAAAACAAAGTGTATGTAAAGAGCATTAAGTTGCATTTTGCAAATCCAAAGCTCCACCAAATCTCAAAGTTTTTGGGCAAATTAGATGCAAATCAATGGTCTCACAATGCTCGACAATTTGGGGGTGGCAGATCGTCTGTTTCGATGCCGGAAGTTAAGAAGGGAAGTCTCAGGTTGGGGTTGAGGGAAGCTTTGCCAGGGATTAGAGCAGAATTTGAAGTATCGCTGGCCTAGTTTAGCCACCTTTTTTGATTTGGACGAGATAAACAGTCGATTATCTGTTCCCCTTAAAGTTGAAATATTCTAAAGAGAAACTCCCCTAGAGAAAGATGCTCTCAAGAGAGAACCCTAGCTTTCCTCTTAACTCCCTAAGTTCTATAGAGATAAACTTGAACCCTGCCCAAGCAAGGTAGAGCTCAAGATCAACCCAAGGCTAGCAAGATTGAAAGCATCACAACTTTCTCTTTTTTCTTTTTCTTTGTTTTGGACAAGAAAGCTAGGTGGTCTAAGATGGTTCCAAAATGACATCGGAGATTCTGAACCCACCAAAATTATGAATATTGTATTTGTTTAAATTAAAAATTTGCATTTCTAATTTTCTTGTGTTTGTATGTTTTAAAGTTGGAGTCATTGCTACATTGTCATACACATGCACAAATATAGGAATCGGGCACATACTAAGATGTCTTTGTGGATTTTTTTCTGGGTGCGGTTTGTATAAAGCAGAGGCTCTAAACAATCAAAGCAAAGCGTATGTTCAAATAGTGTCGAGAAATGCAGTTTCATTACTGGAAATCTTTGGGATAGCCTTAAAATATATTTTCATCTTTAATTATAAAATTTAAAGCTTCAAAAATAGTGTAGATCTAAAAAAGCTGGAAAATCTTAAAAATTGATAGTCCAAAAATACATTACAAGATACACTATTTCCAAAACTTGAAATACATTTTTTTTCTCATGTCCATCTTGATATGGAGATGATCAATTTGAGGATATTTGGCATCAAAATAATCTCTTCTAGTGAATTTTTTGTGATTGGCTCTAATTTAGAGCCTCGACTCTATATAAAGTTTTTTCCTTTCTTAAATAGCACTACTAACCTTTGATGAATAAACGAATAACTTTTGAAAATGGAATTGCACTATTTAATATTTTATGTATTTCATTTGTCCAGGAGAGTTGTAAGGTATAAATTTCTACTTTGCCCCTCTACCAAAATAAAAGAAGCCATGACATTAGTATTTTAAATTGGGAAAATATATAATGAAACTATTTATCTCTCGTGCGAACAAAAAGGTCACAATTACTTTAAGTGTCAAATGTGAGATCAAGTACTGCAGATACGCCATTGACAAAGTTCAATATCCATTTTTAAAAAAATTTGTATATAGAAATGACACATCTCGGCTACTCAATTTCACATTTGATGGCTAAGATAATTACAACTTTGTTGTCCTAAAAATATATATTCTTATAGGAAACAATCCCTTTTATAACTAATTCCCAAGTTACCCTAGTAAGATAATGCAAGGGTGTTATAAATACCTTTATTTTGCTTGCAAAAACCAATATTTTACCAAATGTCTCCAATGGATGATTGAGAAATTCTCTTTTTCCATAAATATTCCTATAGGCTTTACCCACAAACTTTTTCCACATTATAAACCTTTATTCCAAGAGGTCCATGCCTGAGAATTTAATATGCTTCACCCATTAAAATGAGATTGACATGAATTCACACTTGAAGTCCATGTGTGACGAGTACTCTGCAAAATTAGTGAATGATATGTAGCAAAAGAAATGGCAATTAATGTCTTATATTATGCTCAATTTAAACATTGTAATATGTCCCTTCACACCCACCTTCCACTGAAGATAGATGGGCTATAAAGAAATGGATGATTGGAAGATATTAAGTACCTATAATATATATTTGTTCAAGGGAAAATTAAAGCAGTAAATATCACTGAAATGATTATATTTCCATTGCGATTTACGTGATGAATTACAGTTAAAACTTTAATTTATGAGGATCATTATGTTGGTATCCAAGTCAAAAAAATATGCTGGATATAAGGTTTTAACATAGAATTTATGGTTTTTGAAATCACAATCAAATGGATAATATTTTTATTTTTTAACTTACACAATAGAGAGGTATATGATGGAAAAGATGAGATCACTTTGATTGCAAAAGAAAACAAAAAAATTCCCCAAAAATCAAGCAGTCCTTCACTTGGCATGAATCCAAATGACCCTACCTAAAAAAAATATTAAAAACAAAAAAAAGAAACATGACTTTTTAATGCAATTTTCTTTGAGTAAAAAAATTTCGAATATTTGCACGTTGGGCCTTTGTTGTATCCACTTCTTTGGATATGATCTGGATCCAAATAAAGAAATATGGATATTTATTACATGGAAAAATGGCTACTTTATCAATGCCAAATCTTCTTACTGGACCCTTCATATGCATTGATCTTCATGGGAGGTGTTTCAAAGCTTTTAAAAGCCCATAGAAGTCTGATGATAAGCATATCCACATCATATTTGAAAAACTTGGAAACCTTGGTATGAGAATAGACAAACTCATCTTTTTATTTGCTCAATAAGAGAGCCAACTACACATGAAACCAGGAAAGGGGTTGAATCGTGGTGCTAGCACCCCCATACCTAATTACTACGTTGTGGTTTTCAATCCTGCTGACACCACCTAGTGATACCTTCAAAAAAGCTCACTCCCTAATCTATATGAAAAAAATGGGTAGGAGCCTGTTTTTCCTAGTGAATTACCCAAAAAAAAAAAAAAAAAAAACAAGAACACTACACATGAAACCTATGATCTTTGTCTAGTCAATATGGAACTCTACTGCACATAACATATAAACTAATATGCATCATAACAAGAGGTAAAATAAATTGTCACCTTTGTTGGGATAAATCCAACAAATGCATAAGAAAATTAATGATATTTGTCAACCTAATAGAAAAATCTACCTCACATGAAGTATGTGTTGTTAGTTTAACCAATGGCTACAGCTTATTCTTGTGATATCCTGCCTGTACTTAACCTCCATATGGGATCTCCGGTCTCTTCTCAAATCAATATTGTAGAAGAAAAAAAAGGCCTTCAGTCTATTTTAGTACTAGTAGGTCACAATCACTCCGTCCATCAAATCTTAATTGGGAGGTTGTAAGTGAATCACTCATTCGACTCAAGTTAAAAAAAAATGTCTTGAAGTTATGACACACTCCAAGCCATCCAATTTGATATTAATGGCTCGAAGTGATTATGACCCTCACATATGTTAAAATATTAAGCCTAAAAAATAAGATGTCTCCCCTCCCTCATTAGAAGAAAAATCATCTAAAATCACGAATATTATGAAATTGCTACAACAACACCCTGCAAGTAACATGTCAATCACGTAAAGAAATACCAAAAAAAAGAGAGAGAATTTCACTTGGCTTGGTTATTTAAGTACAAAAAAATACAAAACAATGCAAGAATTAATTCCCACGATGAATATCTTAAGCGCACATGTGTTGCACATGGTTTATAGATATACTATATTACAGGAACATTGCAAATTGAATCACAATGAGTTGGACTATAATTTATCTGCCAAGCAATTGAGAGAGAGAGAGAGATGTGTTTCTAGTACAAACAACTTGTATGTTTGGTTTATGCGTTTAGCTTTGCATATTTACAGGTAAATAGGTTCCTGTATAGCAAAGGTTTTTGCAAAGAAAATAAATCCATTCATAAATGGAGCAATCAATCCATAAGATTTTGACACAAGAAGTGTAATAGCACTCTTAATAGAACTGAGCATGAGGCACGAATCCAAGAGAGAGAGTCGTAAGGTGCATGGGTAGTTTTAACTTTCCGGTTCTCAAATCTAAAGCATCACTTTATTGGATTTCAATCTATAAAAAGCTTAAAAAAAAAAAATAGTTTTCATTTAGTGAGGTAGAAAACCTTTGTACTTTCTCGTCTAGATGAAACATGATCGACCATTGAATGGAAAACCTAGATAAAAGGAAATCTCTGAGCTAAATCCTAAAATTAGAACACCTCAATAAGTCAAATACAATTGACTGCAGTTATTCTCTGGAATATAAATATTTTAAAATCAGCCGGACTAAGACATAGTCTATGGAATGTAAGTTTAGTAATAAAAGTAGTAGAGACGAGAAAGTAGGAAACAATGACTGTCAAAAAATACCTAAAAGAGTGCAATTTTAATATCTTGAGTCGATAATTTAGAAAAATAAAGAGATTGAGGAAGATGTCGCACATAGCAATAGAGTTGGGTGGACAAAGTGGAGATGTGCAACTGGAGTTTTATATGATTATCATATATCAATGAAGTTGAAAAGTAAGTTTTATAAAACAACCGTGAGACCAGCTTTACTTTATGGGGCGGAATGTTGGGCGGTCAAGAAACAACATATCCATAGAATGAGTGGCAAGACAATAAGAGATAATGATATTGAAATGGATAAATGGCAAGATAATAAGAGATAAAATTTAAAATGAATGCATTCGGAAGAATTTAAGTATAGCACCAATAAGCAACAAAGTAAGAGAAAGTAGATTTCAATGGGCTGGCCTTGTGCAGCACAGACTCAGTACAATACCTATTAGGAGGTGGGATTTAGTTAAAGTGGAAGGCTAAAAAGGGCAAGGGGTAAGCCAAAATGACATGGCAGGAAGTGGTAAGAAAAGATATGGGAACATATAGCTTTACTGAAGGTATGGCTCTTGATAGAATAGAATGGCGGACCAAAATTCATGTAGGTGATCTCAATTAGTTGGTAAAAGGCTCTAATGATGAATTAATGGCAGCTATTAGCTAGAAAATCAATACATATAAACTCAAGCCAAAGTCCCGAATCAAAATACCTTAGCACAACACTTAATCAAAAGTTCTATTTTAGAATATTATATAAGGTTGCAATCTTAAAATGTAGAATTAATAACGCACCTCAAAAATCTATCGGAAAAGATTATTTTAATGTTGAAAAACTCTATAATTTATCATCTCGACATCGAGATGTATGAAAAAAAAAAGAAGATTTTGAGTCCTAGAAATAGTGCATCTGACAATATATTATCTTGACCGTCCATTTTCAAGGTTTTCATATGTTTACTTACCGTCCATTTTCAAGGTTTTCATATGTTTACTGACCGTCCATTAATCTTGACCATTGGATGTGAAATTGGATAGTTGTATTTCTTCTATTAACCAAGGTCAAAGTTCAAAAAGAATTTTCTCTAACTTTGTGACTCAAGCTATCAGATTTCACATTGGATGGTTACAAGTAATTGTTTTATGACCTCCTTGTATGAAAAGTAAATAGTCTTATTGTATACAATCCCAAAATACAAAAAGAAGATTTATATTAGCTATTTACTAATTGACTTTTACCCAAAATGTAAAACTAAAATTTAATTCAACATGAACTTTCAATTTATGTAGCCGAGCGAAATTTGATGTTCACTTCAAAATTTCAATCCATAAACTCTCTCTATACTTTTCTCTAAGTTGATCCTCAACTTTTGGTAATCATTCCTCTCTTTGGTATGGAAAATCTCAAGCTCCTCTTCATTGCCCAAGAGAGGGAGAGAGAAAAAAATGGAGGAGAGGGAGAGAGAAAAAAATGGAGGAGTTTTCTATATCCAAGCACAAAGGAGAGAAAAAAACACAGAGAGTTCTTACAGAGGGAGTCAGAGTTGAAATGAACTTGCCCTGGAATCTGAAGACTGAATAGAATAAAGGAAAAGTGTTTGGTGAGTCGGTCGACTCACACTATTCTTGTGTGGTCTCCCTACAAAGTATATCTAAAAGATTTATTTTTTATCCAAAAATTTAGGGTTCGGTAATCTATACCATGGCAATGATCTAAATTTGAAATTTATTTCAAAAATACAAATGTTATTTTTTGAATTCCTTTCTTCCACCGGCCATTTAAACTTTTAGTGGATGTAATATTTTTTAACATCCATGTTAGAGATCGATGTTAGATAGATAAGGGACCCCATGATAATACATGAGTCCGCTGACTCACCAAAACTGTGTCCTAGAATAAATGTGAAAAGAACATGAAGCAAGGCAAAAGTTTGCATGCTCAAGTACAGTTGAGATGATTTCGGTACCTATTTCCCTAGTACAAGACCTGCCATTGGAACTTCGCCCTAAAAAAAGACAAATAGAAAAAGAAAAAAAAAAAAAAAAAAAATTTAGGTCCCAACAAAACTCCATTGAAGCCTATTATTTCAGTTGCCATTGAGCTCTTAGCATCCTTTCATCAAACATTTAATGCAAGTTGCGAGGTAAATCAAGAACATTGTCAAATCGATTAGGCAATCAAGTTTATGTGAGGCTTAAAGCCTATTTCTATTAACCTTAGTAATGCTTCTGAGTCATGTTCCTCCTTTCACCATGTGTAACTGCCCTGATGAGTGCAATGCCAATTGTCTCCTGAATTTACCATGACAATTTATTTTTTCTAAGATCTCCTCATCCATGGTTTGTAAAAACTTCGATCATGTCGGCGCGTTGAGAAGCTCCTGCCTCTCATGAATTCATGCAATACTCCTAAAATATATTGCCTGATTTCATAATTTCAAGCGACAACCATTTTTCTATCAATTCTAACCATTATCTTCAAAAAAAATTTGTCGGACATTTTGGATACAGCTATTATTCTTAAAAATATAAAACATGTGTTGTTTTCTTCATTCCACCTGACATATCAACCAACAGCATTAGGTAGCAGATCTGCCCCTCTCCGGCATGCTATCTATACTCTTTTTAGACTTTGTTTGTTTGTTTTCCCTTTTTGCGATAGGCATGTTCGGTTCAAGCCCATGTTTGTAAAATCGAACCGGAGTAGTTAATCAGACATGGACTTGAAAGCGATTTAACCAAGCTAACCGGTAAACCTATCGATTCAACCACTCTAACCGGGTAAGTCCCGGTCGGTCAAAAAAGTGTTGAAAAAAAAATACAAAAAAAAATATGCAAAAATATGAAAAGCACATAAAACATGATTAAACAAAACACATTAAAAAATGAAGTTGAAAATCAATGGAAAAAATGGATTTTAACCCATTTTATATTTTCCAATGGCTATTTTTAAAATTTTCTAAAAAAAGTTGGAAAAATATAAAAGTGAGTATTAATGACCAAAACAAATTCCAATCTTTACCATAATGTAAAGAATATTTAAAAATTCATTACAAATCAAGTTCCTTATTTTTGAGAATTTATATACAATTTTTTTAAAAAATATCAGATCACTTTAACTTCCCAAAATTTCGGTCTAACCCGACGGTTAGCGGTTAGATCAGGCGATTTTGCGAACAATGGTTCGAGTCCACTGCCATGGTCACCAAAAAAAAAAAAAAAAGGCTCTTGTAACTGAGCTTATCAATGTAAATGTCAAATTTATGGTCCCAAGATGGATTACTACAGCAGTGCCACAATTTTTGAATGATTGAATCGAACTGAACATATGGATCCTCCTAACTGAACATGTGGCCTTCAACCTAGCCATCAAGTAGATCTTCGACTCGAGAAACGATGCTCAATGTGGAGCATCAATTGAGTCAATCAAAGCTTCGAATCCAATTACCTTCCGTTCAAAAACACTGCAACAACAGTAGCAAGTTGTGGACACAAGTGATGTAAAACATAGTGCAACCATTGAACTGCTTTTGGGTGACTTTTGATCACATGAAGGAGACACTGTGTAGTCACTAGCTGTCCTGATGGATAAGCTCCTTGTCTTAACCTTTTGTCCCTGTAAAGCATCACATAAACATGATGTGTTGCAAAAGATCATAGTTAATGACACTGAGTGACATTAGTGGTTTGCAATCCACCAAATATATTAACTGCTACTTATCCACATGTGATTGATCTTTTCTTTAGAAACCTATCTCAATAGAAAAAGTGATTGTACTATGGAATCTGTGGAAAGGTAATGGTATCTAGATCATACTAGTTTAGTACAAGATGCCCCAAAAGTTTAAAAAATAAAAATAAAAATAAAAAGAAGAAGAAGGCAGGAAACTACCATTTTTATTTTGAAAAACAAAATAGTTTTGTGTTATATAATTTAAAAGAAAAGAAATTGAAAATAAAACTTGTAAAAATTTCCCTAAATTTCTTCATTGCTCACTATGTCATTGGTCATTAGACATAACTCCCTTGGAATATCAACAAGATACTAATATTGGTTTGTTATTTGATCACATACACTGTGAACTGCACACACTTACGGACACTAGTTCTTGAACTATCATTTCTCTTTTGCCAAATCCAAACAGATCACATTGTTTGTTTGCCTTAGCAATTTCGAGCACTCCATTTATTCGACTCATATCTTTTATTCCATTGTCCTGGACCAAAACTGAATTAGTGCTGAAGTATTTGTTTAATGATGTGTTGACAAACTTCAAGGGTTCGAAGTACCCTTCACCACCATTTCCATGTTAAGTATCTTGTCGATTTATGCTCCATCAACTTATATATACCCTCAGTTTTGCAACTCTTTTTATTGTATTTGGTGAATATTAGCTAGGATTTTTTTCTTTTATTTGGTAAATCAATGATAATTACAGGCCCCTTACCTGTTTTGAAAAGAGTTCATTTTTCGAAAGTGTTGGTGAGAATGAGGTCATGACTTTTTTTTGAGGGCTCAAATGATACTACCACCACGACCCCAGCTCCATTCTTGAGGTTATCTAAGATTCCAACCTTGAAAGGTTATGATAGGCCTCAATTTGTGCATGCCTTTGGCACTCTATGTTAATCCATCCCCAAATTGCAATAAAAACAAGTGCAACTCTCCTAGTAATTGACCCAAATAATAAGCACATCCAACCAACACATTGAGCAAATCTGAACTTCCACCCGAAATCTCACTTTTTTTGCTTATTATTTAAGTGTTATATTAGGACAAATAGGGTATATTCTTCTTTTTCCTTTCGTTTCCTTTTTTCTAGCATTTTGCATTTTTGTAAAGCAAAGAGATGGATAGGTTGGTAAGGGACAACGATTTCATTAAATGGAGGTTGGATTTAGACAACGATGTGCAACCAGATCAATCGTAATGAGAATGAGAGAGAGAGAGAGAGAGAGAGAGAGATTATGAGATAGAGAGAGAGAGATGTTTGCCACGATTAGTGGAAAGGCGACACAAAGAAGAAACAAATAAAGTGTGATTGGCTTCTGGTTCATACTGACCACTTAGGCCCTGTTTGGACATCCAGATACCTATTACTCAATCTTATATTGTGTGAGTAATCATGAAAATAGACATTCATAATTGGACACAAGAACTTCAAACAGTATCTTTTTTTTCTTTTTTTTTCCCATGGTAGGAAAAGTGGTTTTTTTTTTTCAATGTTGTGTATCTTTCATTAACGATTTTTCTTTTTTTTTTTTGGGAATTCCTCAATTAACAAATTTGTTATACAATAGCATTAGGCAATATGAAATTGTAGAAGCCTTTGCGGAATCCATAACCATGTAACTGTGCGGCAGGGGTTAGTAATCCTTTCATTTGCTCGACCTTCTGTTTGTATTTTTCAAAGAGATTACAAAACCTGTGGAAAGATGCCTTCGGTTCTATTAACAAATTCCCCTATATAAGATGAATCATTTAATATCATTATCATTATCAAAGCTACTTTTCAACTATTTGAGATCTATTATATGAATCATGTTCTACCATTCTGCTCTATCAAAGGCCATAGCCACAGTAAGGCCATAAATCCTTCATATATTTTTTCATTACTATGTCATTTTGGGCATTTTTTTTTTTAGTCTTCTACTTAAACCAATTCGCACTTTCTAACATGTCTCAAATTGGGTTTGCGCATTACATGCTTAGCGCACCTAAGTCTACATTTTCTTATCTAATTGCCTATTAGAGCCACACTTAAATTCTCTTGAATATATTTATTTCGAATTTTATCTCTTCTTGTCTTGTCACTTTTACCCATCTCAACATCTTCATTTTAGCTATACTCATCATTATAGACATGTTGTTTTTTGACTGCCTACCTAATTGATCATCTTGACATTAATATGTATGAATATGAAAAAAAAAAAAAAAAAACAAACATTTTGAATCCCAAAAATAGTGTATCTTGCAACATATTATCTAGGCTCTCCATTTTCAATTTTCATATATTTATATATCTATTTGATTTTAACTATTTTTTTAATTTAATTTTTTCTAATTAAATATGAAAATATATTTTAAGATAATCCTAAAAAAATTTTACAACGAAATTACTTGTTATGATAAAATTTAGAAATACGTTTAAGTTGAATTATTTAAGGTATATATATATATATATATAAACGTACACATTTATGTAGATACTTTTATATTGTATGAACATGTAACATAGTGTAAAAAAGCAAGACACTAAAATAATATATTTCTAATAAGTATTTTGATAAATTTTCCTTCTATTATTAAAAGGTGTGAGATTACACTACTTTCATGCAAGCCTTTGATCCATCCACCACCACTTCTCATTCACAATGCACTCCCCATCCACCCAACTCTCAAAAGTGTAACGACCAGCAATATTACCGTCTCTCTCTATTTATTAACCACCACTCTCTCTCTCTCTCTCTCTCTCTCTCCATTAATATTGCCATCAAATCCAACAGTTCAGTTGGGAAGTGCCGGGCCCGTGAAGAAACGAAAGAAAGAGAAACAAATGCAAATGGTGACTTGTATACTCTCTCTCTGTCTCTCTCTCTCAAAACAAATTCAATTGACTGGCGCGCTCTCTCTCACTGTATCAAAACAAATGCAATTGCTACTCTCTCTCACAAAACAAATGCAATTGACTCGCACTCTCTCAAAACAAATGCAATTGCTAACTTGTACTCTCTCTCTCTCAAAACAAATACAGTGGCTGACTTCCACCCTCTCTCTCTCAAAACAAATGACTTGTACTCTCTCTCCCTGACCTATATTTTCTCTCTTCCCTCTCTCTCTCTCTCCCTCTCATTCTCGCGGCTCTACATGCCTTTGACATGGTGTTTTGCGGGGCCATTTGGTGATTTGACTTCCAACCTGTAACTGTCATTCTAAGTTAATTTAAAAAAAAATTATCAAATTATTCACTAGAGATGGATCATTTATCATTAGCCGCATTCGCCATTATTCTAATTTATAATTATATGTTTCAAAATTAAATCAATCCAGGTAAAACGCTAAATAGCTAATCTTTTACCGATATTTTGATAAATTTCCTTTTGATCTAATTTCGTAACTCCATTCCCAACCAATTCGTTCTTGTGATATTCATACTCCTCTTAAATGAATGAAAATTTTAGAGGGCAATCAGGTATATAACTTAACTTAAAGCTTCATAGGGCCTTTCCGTCCTGGTGGCTGGTAGTCCACATCTTCACATACATGTCTATTTCACCGAGCCTCTTTTCGAAAAAATGCCTAGATCGTTACGCCCTTTCATGTGGGTATAACTTGTACAAATCTTTCCATTTTCCAACTCGATCCTATCCATTAGTTTGTAGAGCTATTTACTTGATCGCAGACATTTCTGGAACACCTCTGACAGAGGCACAAAGAGGGCCTCCCATAAAGCTCCGGTCTTCATTTTTTTTAGCGAACATTAGAGAGAGGTTTGTTGATATTTGTGATATGAAATTGAGCACAATTTTGCAAAGAGACGGGGAACATACATCATCATAACTTTTTTTCGACTATTTGGGGTCAGCTATAAATCATGATCCATTATTTTACTCTATCAAAAGCCAATAAACTAAGTTAGTTCCTTATCCCTGTTCCGAATCATTTGCTTCTTGCGAGATTCATACTCCTTTTAAATACATTAAAATTTTGGTGGAAAACCAGGCAAATATTGCTATCAAACAAATAGAGGCACAACTATTGGATTTAGTGTTATCCAAAATCACCTACATAAGAAAATCTCATATTATATGGGACTGAGATATTCACATATTATGTGGAATTGAGACATTTACTTATTATGTGAGATTGATATTGATAAGCTTCCTAAAGGAAATAAAAATCCAATAGAATTAGAACTCTTAAATATATCTCTTGGTCTTTTGAGATATATGTAACATTAATATGAAATTTCCTATTTAATATGGATTCCTAATCTTATATAGATATATGAGATGAAGTGTAGAGAATTTGTATGCCATATTTGGGTCACTATATGGGAATGATGGTTTTTTTGTAAACTCTTAGAAATTGATAGGCTTGTTCTTAGTGATAGTTCCCACATAGATTTTGAATTGTTTCTCTTTTTTAAGTTAGAGAGAAAGTCAGTTTCTTGTTGTTCTCATGTCTTTATCTGATGTTGTCGGTAAATGGTTGCCAGATTTTGGTTTGTTTCCCTTTTTCAATTTAGAGAGAAAGTCAGTTTCTCGTTGTTCTCGCGTCTCTATTTGGTATTGTCGGTAATGGTTTCCAGATTTTGGGTTGTTTCCCATTTTTAAATTAGAGAGAAAGTCAGTTTCTCGTTGTTCTCAAGTCTCTACATGATGTTGTCGGTAATGGTTGCCAGAAGTAAAAAGAAAAAAATGAGAGCGGTTTAAAAAGGTTTGCTACCGCTTCTTGGGTGAACCACATAAATATTTGTGTTTTTGTGTATGCATTTCATGTTTTATTTCTCGTACTTTATTTGCCAAAGAAGTAACCTATCGGGTTTAAAGCTTCGGCGCACAATAATAACATCCGATGACGCTCTTTACTCTTGCTAAGAGAAAATCACAAATGCCCCAAGCCCTCATATGTGAAATCAAGAGGTTGGGATGTACGATTTGCTGCGTACAAAACGCCTAAAAGTATTTCTTAAAAGAGAGCTAATACACCCAACCGTTTGATTTCACTTCTCATGCCTTGGTATGTTAATTAACTCTATGCAGGAAAGTAAACTGTATGGTATATGAGATTTGTATATAATGAGAATATTTATCTTTATTACAAGTAGGTCATAATCACTCCTAATCATTTAATGTCAAATTGGATCGCTTAGACTAGTCATGAAGTCTTATAATTTTATTTTATTTTGAACTTTAAGTATTTTCAATGATTCTTATAACCACCCAATTTGAAATCGAAACAATTTGAGTCGAAACAATTTGAAATGGAAAGGATGAGAGCGATTGTAACCTCATTGTACAAAAGTTGGTCTGTATGCATAAATCTCCATGATATATACCTTTATACAATCTCATTATGATAAGGGTGTGGTTTCTACAATGTTGCAACTGTATGTATAAATTTCCATGATATATACCTTTATACAATCTCATTATAATAAGGGTGTGATTTCTACAATGTTGTAACTTTAAACAATCAAATTAAAACGCTCCTCCAAAATTTATCATAATATATAATTTTGGTGTAAAAAATTCTTAAGATTATCTAACAATCTATTTTTATATCTAATTATAAAATTCTAAACTCCAAAAATAGTTAAAATCAAATAGATCTATAAACATATGAAATAGTTAAAAATGAACGGTCTAGATAATATGTTGCAAGATACACTATTTTTGGAACTTAAAATCTTTTTTTTTTTTTTCGTATTCATTAATCTCAATGTCGAGATGATCATTTAAAAGTTTTTTCAGCATTAAAATAATATTTTCCAGGATTTTTTACGCGCATATATAGTCCTTCTACATTGTAAGGTTGGAACCTTATATAAACTTGTTCCTTATAATAAAATATCATGCAGCGAAACCATAATAAATATCGTGTAGGGAAACAGGCGAATGGATTGAGAAATTAGAAAGTAAACGGCCGTCAACACTCTCTGCCCTTGAAAGCACATGACGCCTACTTTCGAAGTTTTAACGACCCCCCCTATTTGGCTATGAAACCAGCACACGTGGTGGCCTCCCATTGACTAAATGCAACAGTGCCAGCCAGCTGGTCCGGTCCTAATTGCAGAGAGAAAAGCAGGAATATCGCGCCACATCAGGCAGTACCCGGAGAGCACGGTCCCGCTTAAAATACCCACGAAAATAAAACACCACCATAAATTACCATAACACCCTTATCTAATATACACAAATGCCGCTTTAAGCCTTTAACCCCGAAATAAGGGAAGCGCATGCCGATTATTAATTACAGAGTAATTTGCATTTAATTATCACCGCACGTTTCCCCATTCAACGAACCAAGACAGAGACAAAGAGAGAGACAGAACGTGAACGTGTTGACGAAAGTAACCCTCTATAATAACTCCTTTTCTGGATGCCTGGTCCCGAGGTCATCAAAAGATAGGAGACGAGCCAAATGTCGGGGCGGGGGGCCTCATTTGTAGAACAAAAACATACAATTTACTGTTATTGGCCCAAAGAATAAAGGATTAAAACATCAAACGAAAGCGCTGAACAGGGCGGGCGAAAGAAAAAACCAAGTTTATATAAAAGTAAAGCTCTCCAAACAATCGAAAAGGTAAAAAAGATGCTAAAACCAACCATGATACACAGTTGTTGATCCAACCAAATTAACCAACAATGCCCGAGCCATCGAGCTGGAGCTCCAGAGAGACGGAGACAGAGGGAGAGAGAGAGAAAGAGAGTGAGTTGTGTACTAACGAAGCAAACCAATGTGAACAGCGAGGGAGAGTAACAACCGAATCGCATAACAGAGGGCCCTATTCTCCCACACCCACCCTCTCAATCAAGAACAGAGGGGGGCGGCGCCGAGTCATTAACTGAAGTCGTCCTCTGTGACGAATTATGCTCCGCTTCATCAATCAAACTCTTCCTAAGCTCCTCAATCCTCTGCACCACTTCTCGCATCGATGGCCTCTGATCAGGGTATTGTGCCGCACAGTCCATTGCAAGCTGCAAAAGCTGCACCATGTCCTCCTCCACATTCTGGTATCTCAATAACTCCAAATCGAAAACCTCGGCTGTCCACTCCTCTCTAACAACCGATTGCACCCATCTTGGCAAATCCACCCCTTCTTCATTGGTTAAAGAGTGGGAGGGGGGTTTTCCAGTGAGCAATTCAAGCAACAGGACGCCGAAGCTGTATACGTCGGCTTTCTGAGAGATTTTGTGGGCATCAGTGACCTCAGGGGCGCGGTAGCCAATAACACGGTTGGCGGTGGGGGAGGCGGAAGAGCTCACAAGCTGAGCCAGGCCAAAGTCAGAGACACGAGCCTCATAGTCCTTTGTAAGGAGGATATTGGATGACTTGATGTTGCCATGGGAGACAGTAGAGCCCTGTGAGTGGAGATACTCAATGGCACGAGCGGCACCCAGTGCAATGCCCGAGCGTGTCTCCCAGTTGAGAGGCGTGCGGCCTGCCCCCCTGTTGCCTGTCAAAACAGGGCAAAATTTATGATAAAATGTGTCTAAACGAGCTTATTTAGTAACTATCAAAAATAAAATGAAAATAGAGCTCACTTCATGTGCATTCTCAACTATGGCGGTGATTTTCGGTGTATTTTATATATCATTGATAATTGAATTCCTGATGCTTCAGTATGTAATATACAGCAAGAGAAGATTCCTAGCAAGTAACATGATAAATTGTGACCATTTCTCAGGTTGGAGTGTAGAAACATCGAGATAAAGACCAACTCCAACCAAAATACATTAAAATGGAAATGGATTTTCTTATTGCGGTAATGGATTTCCTGTGATCTCATACCGTAATTTACAGAAAGAGAAGATTCTGATAAGTGGGAATAACAAATTGCAGGGTTTTCAGGTTCTGTAAAAGATAAAAATACAGATCAATTTCCAAGGAAAATTTGGTCACCCTCCTTATTTCCTTAAAGCGGGACAATGGAAAACTTAACACTGAAAATGGTCAGAGCCCTTTCTGTAACACTCGTGGGTTTGAATCGAGCATACCTTATCCCAAAAAATTGATTGCACAAGAAAATTGGGGTTTCAGGACAAATTGGGGCCTCCATTTCTGTGCTATTTTTTATCTATAGTGCTGGGTCAACAAAAATGATTTTTGAAGAGCCCTTTCTGTAGCACATGTGTATTGGCATTTTCCAGTGACATTCCCCCAAAAGATACAAAGGAGAGGAGAAAGGTAAAGAAAAAAAAATTCACGTCTAATTTTATTAACAAGATTCTTTCAAGAATCACAGTAAATTTCACCAAATAAACCCACCATAAAATTTCTCAAAAAAAAATATTTTATTTCTCGAAAAAAATAAACCAACCCTAAAATGAGAAGCTTGATTTTCTAATCTCAAATGCACCTCTAATCCTCATACCAAAAAGAAAATCCTCCATCAAAAAAAACAAATCAATCTCCATAGCTTCCCAGTAATCTTCAAAATGCACCTTTCCCTATCCCAAGAACAGACACAGACGACGAGAAAACCCCAAATTTACATTATTTACAAGATAACTCCAAAATGCACCTTATCTAATGCAAAGGGAGACAAAACCCCAAAAGATAATAAGCCCCAATAGTTTTAAAAAATAATACCAAAATGCACCTTCTCTAAAATATCACAATAACATTGGGAAATAAATCAACAAAACAACCAATATAACAAATCAATTTATATAAATCCCCAAAATGCATCTTATCTACATATAATCTCCTCATTTTTTAAAGAATTGGAGGAAGACAAGAGCCCACAAAAATGCAACATGATCTCTATCTTTTTCGAAACTATTTCGAAATTGCACCTCAAATACCATCAAATAATTAACAAAATAACCGATTACCCACCCACCCAATTATTATTTAAGAACAAAGAGTGAGCATTGTCTTAGTATTACCTCACATCCTCTGTTCTCATAAAAACTAAGAAACAGAACACCATTTTCCACCCCAAATCATCACAATTATGAAGATCTCAAAAACCCCAAATAAAGAGACTAGAAAGATCAACTCAAAACTAAAAATTTGAAACAATGAAAAGATAACAAACAATAAAAAGGGGAAAGCCCAAAAGCTTACCATGAAGAAGAGCAGAGAGACTACCCATTGGCATGTAATCATAGACAAGAAGCTTCTCATCCTTGGAGAAGTAATAAGCTCTGAGGGGCACCAAATTCTCATGGGTCATTGAACCCACCTTCTCAATTTGTTGGGCATATTCCCTGTGCCCAATAACCACATCTTTCAACCTCTTCACTGCAACTACAGTACCCATCTCTAAAACTGCTTTATATGCAGTTCCAAAACTACCCTTACCCAAAACCTCAGCTGAAGCCCTTAATAACTCCTCCAAATCAAATGTCCTCTGAGCACCAGGAAAGAAAACCAGCTTTTTACCACCACTAATCTCAGGTTTAGGAACTAAACCACTCACTGTCTCCTCTTTTGGAATTGCCGCTGCCGAACCATGAATATTTCCACCCTCTCCGTCCCCTGGAAATGCCTTGTCACTCGCAACATCAGTGCCCTTCATCGTGGAGATATCGACGGCTCTGGTTCTCTTGCTGCTCCTCTTTCTCTTGGAGTACAAGATCACCAAAACTATCAGGAGCAAAATTACGACCGCGCCTACAACAATTCCGGCAATGGCACCAGCCGGAAACTTTTTCCGACCACTGTGACTGCCAGAATTTATCGGAGTGTCGGTCGTAGTTTTAGGGCAATCGGCGAGTGGGGGGCCACAAAGGCTCATCCCCTCGAACGCCGTGGAACCGTGCTTGACCAACTTGGCAGGAATCGAGCCGTTCAATGCATTGAACGAGACGTTAAACTGCATGAGAAAGGGCAGATCCAACTGTGGGATTTCGCCAGTGAACTTGTTGTCCTCGAGATAGAGCGTGCCTAACCTCGTCAGGCTGTTTAAACTGGCCGGAATTTCGCCGGAAAAGTTATTTCCGGCGAGGTTCAGGCGCACCAGATTCTGCAACCTCGAAATGAACGGTGGGATTTCACCCGAGAACTGATTATGTTGAAAATAGAGGTTTCGGAGATCCGTACACAGGGCGAGATCAGAGGGAAGAGGGCCTGAAAGTGCATTGAAACGAAGGCTCAAGGTTCGTAAGTGTGTCAGATTTCCGAAAGCACCCACCGGAATCTGACCCGCAAGGCCAGAACCCGGTAAACGTAAGACCGTGACGCGGTTGCCTTCGCACGTGACGCCCTGCCATAAACATGGGCTCTGAGACTGGTTCCATTGAAGGGCTCTGCCTACTGAGTTTCGAAGGGAGAGTAGGGCGGCTCTGTCACCTTCGAGATCGGGTTTAGAGAGAGGAAGAGTGGAAACAAGGATGAAGAGGAGGAGAGAGAGAGGGAGAGCAGCGGCCATGGTGGTTTTTGTGTTCAGAAAACCGGTTTTCTGAACTGAATGGCAGTTTTGTGGTACGCCATTTTGAGCAGAGACCTGGAAGAGAGAGAGAGAGACAAAGAAAGGGACCAAGGGGATGGGTTCTTGTTGAGGAAATGGCTTTAAAGGTCAAAACAGTGTTAGAGAGAGAGAGAGAGAGTTGAGAGTTACGAAGGCTGGACGCTCAGTAAAACCCTAACATCCAACCCTAACTTTTCTTTCTTTTACTTTTCCCTCTTTTCTCCCGGCTTTTCTTTTTATTTTCGTCTCTGTTTTTTTTCGCTTTTTTGAACTTTTTTTTTCTTTTTTTTTTTCGATGAGAGTAATTAATTTGGGCAGAGCAGGTGAAGGCAGGTGTGGAAAAGAGGAAAAGAGTTTTCTTGTACAAAAGCAGGTTTTTATTTAAATTAATAAATTTTGGGGAGAAAATGGATTCTTAAAAATTAAAAGGAAGTAATAAAAAATCGGCAAATACATGTATAGAAGATTCTGACAGAGCGGACATGTCGAGGATAGGAAATCATCGGTTGGCGCGTGTTGGTTCAGAGAGAGATTGGTTGAAAGGAAAAACCTACCAAGCTTAAGCGAAAATTAATCTACTCTCTCGTACCTTCCTCTTTTTCATAATTGGCGTACTTTAGAATTAATTTTTTAAGTTTTTTTATCGAATTTTTTTTTTTTATAATTATTTGATATAGGTTATATAAAATCTTATTTTACTTTAATAAAAGTCATACTTTTAATGAGATTATAAGTCGTTATGTCTTATTCCACTACTTTTAACCATATTTTTTAAACATAATTAATTTTATGTACCTAACAAAACTATATACCATAATGCACCATATGCTATAATATGCAACATATGATATGTACATGTTAATGGATATGTAAATAAGCAATCCACCATCCATTGCTATAATATGCATAATGTGATATGTACATGTTAATGGATATGTAAATAGGGAATCCACCATCCATTGCTATAATATGCAACATATGATATGTACATGTTAATGGATATGTAAATAGGGAATCCAGCATCCATTGACAGTGAAGATTTGGTTAGTAATGCGAGAGTAATATGGTACATCGTTACGCTTTGGTATCCCTATTTATGTTTCTTGAATCATGCAGATTATACAATAAACCTAAAGTATCTACAAAGTTACTCATGCAATTACGAATAGCTCTTATACTGGCCACCGATAACTAAATGTAACTAAATAATTGAAAATATTTGAAACTAAGAGTTAACCGGTGGTTGCATTATAACAAAAGCAACTACTACACCGTATCATGTCTTCTACTTGTTATCGCTGATCATTCACTGTTTCAATAAAAGTAAATCCTAATAATGAATTATGTTTGTGTAGAGTGTCCCTCAAAAAATCATATATTATAAAACTCATCGTCCTAAAATTTGCTTCTACTTTATTCAAAGTATATTACTAAAAATCACATGTTCGGTGCCAAAAATAACTAGAAACAGTTTAAAATTACCAAATAGTTAAATAATTAAATAATATTATATAATATTATATATGCACCAAATAACTTAACAAAATAATGCTGTATTGAGTAATTTTCAGATAATTTAATCCACCTAAAGATTAATTATCATCCAAACAAGCCTGTGAATATACGATTACCGAATATTAAAAATGGAGAAACTATTTTGTCAAGCTCTTGGCTACCTGTTTTTAAAGAGAATTACACAAATAAACCATAGTACTAGCATATGAAGCAAATAGGCCAAAATTTCTCCACACCATCGATTTCTTAAATGGAAGGTGGATGCGACATTTATGAATATTAACCTCATAACTAAGGCACCCTTATGAAAACTTTTTTTTTCTTTTCTAATAATTCAGTAGGGAGTAGAAGCCCTACCATTTTTTTCAAATAAATTAGGAATTAATTTTTTAAAGATGTTACAGTGGGGAGTACATGCTCTTCCCGTTTTTTTAAAAATTAATTTTTTTTGAAGATGTTAATGGATTGTATAAGTGAGACCGAAAAACACAAAGTGTAACTCAAAAGTGCTAGCACCTCCACCAGGCACATTTCTTTAAGTGAAAATTTCCTTGTACTTTTCTACTTTTCTATCTGATACGTAACCTTGTCATTTGCCAAAGGACAGGGTTCCTTTTAGGAATTTCAAACATTGCGTCCTCTTTATATAATTTCTAGTAGTGGTTAATATTTAAAATAAACAAAAGCGTCCTTCTTCTTCCAAAAATCGACAGTTTTGTTTGTCTGTTGGGATATGCAAATCGACGATGTTAACCGGCCAGCAATGACTACTGGACCCCCGTTTTTCAACCGTTATCTTTACTAAATTGCTTCCGCAAAACGACATCATAACGGATCGTTCAATTTCAACGGCCATTACTCATCGGCTTCAGGCCGTTAGCTTAGAGTTCCTAACAAAAATAACGGCGCTCGTTAGCCCTGGAGCCTTTCTATAACGCCGTTGAGTTTGAACCAGTGTTTAAAAAACGGGCTAGTCGAACCGGACTCGCCCTGGTTCGACTCGGGAATCGCCATGGGCGGATCGAATCGGGGAAAAAACGGGAATCATCCGGTTCTAGAGAGAACCGGACGATTCTGTACAGTGACTCGCCGATTCATGGTACGGAATCGCCGAGTCCGTACAGTGAATCAGCGAGTCCCAGTAGGATTTTTTTTTTTTTTTTTTTGTAATACTTGATCGATTTTTTTGTAATCCATGATCGAATTGTTTTTATTTTTTTGTAATCCATGATCGAATTTTTTGTTTTTTTTTGTTTTTGTAACCCATGATAGAATTTTTTGTAATCCATGATCGAATTTTTTGTTTTTTGTTTTTTTTGTAACCCATGATAGAATTTTTTGTAATCCATGATCGAATGTTTTGTAATACATGATCGAAATGTTTGTTTTTTTTTTGTAATCCATGATCGAAATGTTTGTTTTTTTTTTTGTAATCCATGATCGAAATGTTTGTTTTTTCTTTTGTAATCCATCATCGAATTTTTTGTTTTTTGCTTTTTTTGTAACCCATAATAGAGTTTTTTGTAATCCATGATTGAATTTTTACTAATCCATGATCGAATTGTTTTTTTCTTTTTTTGTAATCCACGATTGAATTTTTTGTTTTTTTTTGTTTGTTTTTTTTTTGTAATCCATGATCGAAGTTTATGTAATCCATGATCGAATTTTATGTAATCCATGATCGAATTTTTTGTAATCCATGATTGAATTTTTTGAAAATTTGTGATTTTTTTTTTTAATCCATGATCAAATTTTTTTTTGTAATCCATGATAGAATTTTTTGAAAATTTGTGATTTTTTTTTTTTAATCCATGATCGAATTTTTTTTTGTAATCCATGATAGAATTTTTTGAAAATTTGTGATTTTTTTTTCTTAATCCATGATCGATTTTTTTGAAAATTTATTATTATTATTTTTTAATCCATATTATTCAAAGAGAAAATGAGAGTGTCACACCCCAAGAATTTACAATACTGTTATTCCTGAGATGTGACAGACAAAACATATATACATCTATTGATAGGGCAAATTTACAGTGGCTAGGTCTTACAAAGTAACAAAAGAAAGTTAGCACAACAACAATATCTTCCAAGGTTGATCTTGACTAGCACTCAAAATGAATCCGCAGTTATCCTGAAAAAATGTTTACCATAGTTTGATGAGTTTGGCTACTCAGTACGTTATCATCATAATCCTAAAAATAATCATGATTGAAAGATATCAATATTTTCCAAAATGAGATCTATTAACAAAAATGCATCAACAGTTTCACTTTCAATAAATGCATAATTAAGTATAATCCGAGTAATTGAAATGCTTATAACACTTTTAACGGCAGTACATAATTCAAAGGATTTCACAAAATACCCTACTGGCGTCCCAAGTAGGCCACCTATATACCCCATCAGCGTCCTGATGGGTCCACTTAATCCCTATCGGCGTCCCAGATAGGTCCACTTAATCCCTGCAGGTCCACTTATACCTCACTGGCGAACCGGATGAGTCCACTTAATCCCTACCAGCATCCCAGATAGGTCCACTTATACCTCACCGACGAACCGGATGAGTCCACTTGCATACTTAAATTATTTCTAAATCTCTTTAAACATTCGAAAGCAGCAATATCATGTACTCAACATATCACTGAAATCATTAATATGAATTTCACTTAAACCATTAATAACAGTCACTCTCTATAACATTTCAAAAATAACCAATCAAATATTTTGGGCTCAAATTTAGAAAGGTAGCAGTTTGTAAAGTCATTCTAGCATAATTGCCAATTTAATATGTATAGAAAAAACTCTTATAGAAATTCAAGAATACGGAATTATCACAATTTATGGGATATCAATCCACAAATAAACATTTCACAACAATACTATAATCAATTGCAAAAATGTCAATTTTTAAATAATAAGGCAGTCATTTGCACATGAATTTTACAATGTCTAAATATTCAAAACAGTAGAAAGAAATATCACAATTTTACTAAAAGCAGAAATATCACATTTATTTCTAATAATTTGATAGTATCTAAAATTTTCTAACAATCGCCAAGAAAAATAAATAAATTTATTTTTCTAAGAATTTATAGCATTTAAAATTTCTAACATAGATAAAATATCACAATTTTTATTAAAAAGATTATTTTTCAAGATAATGAGGTCGTGTGCGCATAAAATTTATCGCACCTAAAATTCATGATAATAAGCAGAAATAATTATTTCATTTTATTTTTAAAAAGAATGGATTATTTTTCGAGACAATGAGGTCACTTACACATAAAACTGATAAAATAAAGATCCTAGACGAAAATATCACTATTTATTAAAAATAGACTATTTTTCAGGAAAACGATGTCACTTACCCACAAATATTTGAGGGGGAGCTTCTGATAAAAAATTCGGTTCGAGAGAGGAGTTCACTGTGTTTCGACCAGAGAGAGAGAGAGAGATCTCAAAATTTTTTAGGGTGGGAGTGCTCACCTCCCCTATTTAAATTCTTATAACGTATTATTATATTATTTTATTAGGCTCTACCTCATACCTGAAGTGTCGCGTTAAGAGTCTGTTTTTAACATATGAAAACCACGTCCACTAAAGGACGTGGCAAGCAGCAAGCAAAAGTTTAAACCAAGTAAAAAATTTTGAAAATAGTGATGGTCCCCAAGGACCATCATACTCAAACAGACCATCACCTATTTAAAAGTATCTTTTCTCTTCTTTTTTTTCTCTGTTTTTTTTTTCTTTTTTTTTTCTTTTTTTTTTCTTTTTTTTTTTTTGAAATTTTAGGATTGTTACATTCTTCCCCCTTAAAGAAATTTAGTCCTCTAAATTTGTGTACCTGATTACTGAAAAAGATAGGGGTATTTTTCTCTGATTTCGTCTTCTCGTTCCTAAGTCGACTCTTCTTTTGAATGGTACTGCCATAATACACGGACCAAAGGAATCTCCTTGTTACGCAACACTTGCACCCTTCTATCCAGTGTCAAAATTGGCTGCTCAATGAAGGATAGGTCCTTCATGATCGGTAAAGGTTCATATTTTAAGATATGGGATGGGTCGGGCTGATATTTTCGTAGTGAAGATACATGAAAGACATTATGGACGTTTACCAATTCGGGTGGTAAGGTAAGTCTATAAGCGACACCTCCGATTCTTTCCAGGATTTTAAATGGTCCGATATAACGTGGGCTCAACTTTCCTTTCTTGCCGAATCTCATAATGCCCTTTATTAGTGAGATTTTTAGGAAAACTCGATCACCTTCCTCAAATTCAAGAGCTCTCCTTCGGTTATCGGCATAACTCTTTTACCGACACTGAGCTGTCCTGAGCCTTTCACGAATTAATGCTATTGTATCTGTGGTTATCTGGACAATTTCTGGCTCCAAAAGCTTTCTTTCACCAACCTCGTCCCAACATATGGGTGACCTGCATTTCCTTCCATACAGGGCTTCATATGGTGCCATCTGAATACTGGCTTGGAAGCTATTATTATAAGCAAACTCAATCAGGGGTAAATGGTCATCCCAGCTTCCTGTAAGGTCAATAACACAGGCCCTCAGCATATCTTCCAAGGTTTGGATGGTCCTTTCCGATTGTCCATCAGTTTGAGGGTAAAAGGCAGTACTAAAGGTGAGTCTCGTCCCCATGGCTGATTGTAGTCTAGCCCAAAATTTAAAAGTAAATCGAGTATCCCTGTCCGATACAATACTGACAGGAACTCCATGCAACCGCACTATTTCCTTAATATACAACTGCGCCAGTCGATCCAAAGTGTACGTCGTACGAATCGGTAGAAAGTGGGCAGCTTTGGTCAACCGGTCCACAATGACCCAAATGCTATCATGTCCTGAATTTGTTCTAAGCAAGCCAGAGACAAAATCCATAGAGATGTGCTCCCACTTCCATTCTGGCACGGGTAAAGGCTGCAACAACCCAGTGGGCCTTTGATGTTCAGCTTTTACTTGCTGGCATGTTAGGCATCTAGACACAAATAGTGCTACCTCTTTTTTCATATTATTCCACCAAAAGGTTTTCTTCAAGTCCTGACACATTTTAATACTTCCTGGATGTATCGTATAACGAGAATGATGTGCTTCTTCTAAGATAGCTTTCTTTACACTCTCATCATTCGGGACACAAACTCGACCTTTGAATCTTAGCAAATCCTCACTACATATAGAAAATTCATCTCTCTTTCCTTGCTTCACCTCTTCTATAATTGTTATAAGCTGAGGGTCTTTTTTTTGTACCAATCGAATCTGTTGGCTTAATTGGGGTTCCGCCTTAATGTTGGCAATCATACTTACCACACCATTAATTGACGGAGTTGGATGCCAATCCACTATTTCCTCTAACAATCGCATTTCTTGGATCATTAGATGAGCTAAGACTCCAGTAGATTTTCTACTTAGAGCGTCGGCCACAACGTTAGCTTTTCCTGAATGATAATGGATTGTACAATCATAATCTTTTAAGAAATCCATCTATCTTATCTGCCGCATATTTAAATCCTTACGAGAGAAAAGGTATTTCAAACTCTTATGATCCGTGTATATTATGAATTGCTCACCATATAGATAATGCCTCCATATTTTCAAAGCGAATACTATTGCAGCTAGCTCTAAATCATGAATTGGATATTTTTTCTCATATTCTTTCAACTGTCTGGATGCATATGCCACTACTTTCCCATATTGCATTAATACACAGCCCAAACCTTTATGTGAAGCATCACTATAAATCACAAATCCCCTACTCCCCTCTGGAATAGTTAAAATAGGTGCTGAAGTTAATCGAACTTTTAGTTCTTGAAAACTCTCATCACATTCACTTGTCCATTCAAATTTGACATTTTTCTGTGTCAATCGAGTCAATGGGGTTGCGATTCGAGAAAATCCTTCTACAAATTTTCTGTAATATCCTGCCAATCCCAAAAAGCTTTGAACTTCAGTCACATTACTTGGTTGTTTCCAATTAACAACGGCTTCAACCTTTGAAGGATCCACTGATAGACCTTCCTTTGATATAACATGTCCTAAAAATGTCACTTGTTCAAGCCAAAATTCACATTTACTAAGTTTGGCATACAATTTCTTTTCTCTTAATATTTGCAATACCATTCTTACGTGCTGCTCATGTTCCTTCTGATTCTTGGAATAAATTAAAATATCATCGATGAATACCACAATAAATTTATCCAAAAAGGGCTTAAATATTCGATTCATCAAATCCATAAATGCAGCCGGTGCATTGGTTAATCCAAAAGGCTTGACTAAAAATTCATAAATGGCCATACCTTGTTCTGAAAGCTGTCTTGGGAACATCTTCGCTTTTAATCTTAAGCTGATGGTATCCAGATCTAAGATCAATTTTTTAAAACACTTGTGATCCTTATAATTGATCAAATAAATCATCAATTCTAGGTAATGGATATTTATTTTTCACTGTCACTTGGTTCAACTGTCTATAATCAATACACAATCTCATAGTCCCATCTTTCTTTTTGACAAACAGTACTGGCGCACCCCAAGGTGACACATTGGGCCTGATAAAACCTTTATCTAATAATTCTTCCAATTGTTGTTTCAGTTCTTTAAGTTCTGCAGGAGCCATTCTGTAAGGTGCCTTAGAAATTGGTGCTACCCCTGGCATTAATTCAATGGAGAATTCAATTTCCCTGTCAAGCGGTAATCCTGGCAATTCTTCTGGAAAAACGTCGGGAAATTCTCGGATAACCGGAGTGGTATCCAAATTTATTTCTTCCTTCCTATCTTCTTTGATATAGGCAAGAAAGCCTTGACACCCTTTTCGAAGGAGGCGATTAGCTCGAATACAAGAGATTAAATATGATGGGGAGTCTTCTTTGACACCATTGAAGTAAAATACTGGTTGATTCGGAATACTAAAGGTAACAATTTTCTTATAACAATCAATACTTGCATGGTATGCAAAAAGCCAATCCATGCCTAAGATTACATCAAAATCTTGAATTTCCAGGAGTATTAAATCAACCAACAGTTCCTTTTCTTCTATCTTTATTACGCATGATTTGTACACTATATTGGTGTTAATTGAATCTCCCATCGGTGTGGCTACCTCTAAAATGTATTCTAATTGTTCTGGTTCTACCTTTAAGTGGCATGCAAAGTGTTGTGACACAAATGAATGAGTAGATCCAGGATCAATCAAAACATGAGCTACTTTTTGGAAGATAGTAAGAGTACCTTGGATCACTGATTTTGAGGCATGAGCGTCTTGCTCGGTAATCGCAAATACTCTTCCCTTCATCTGAGGCATTAGAGCTATCTCTCCCTGCTTTGAAAGCTGTTGTGTCTGTAAGCTAGGACATCGTCTAATCTGGTGTCCCAATTTTCCACACTTAAAACAAGCTCCGGTATTCCAATAACAAGGGCTTGATCCATTATTTTTCCCACATTTTCTACATGGTTCTATTGGGATTTGAAATGGCGAGGGCCTTGGCTTCTTGTTTGGCCTTTCAAACTGTTGTCGATTAGATGATGTAGGTCTAACATGACTGTTCTGATTTTTCGTCTTTTGATAATCTTCAAAATCTTTTTCGACAATTTAGGCTCGATCCACTATTTCAGCATAAGTTTTCAATTTCAAGACCGATATTCTACTTCTAATGGCTGGCCTGAGACCCCTTTCAAATTTCTTCACCTTTCTTGCCTCATTGTTAATCATATGTGGTGCAAACCTGGCCAATTCAGTAAACTTGGCGTCGTACTGTGCTACTGTCCTATTTCCTTGGATTAATTCTAGAAATTCCATTTCTTTTTGGTCTCGAATAAAATCTGGGAAATACTTTTCATTAAATGCCTCTAGAAATACTTCCCAAGTCAAGGTTTTATTTTCTTTGACCAATACTCCTTTTGTCATTCGCCACCAGTGTTGTGCCTCACCTTCTAATATAAAAACTGCTGAGGCCACCTTTCTATCATCAGGACATTCCATAGCCTCGAATATTTTTTCCAATTGCATAATCCATCCCTCGGCTACCAGTGGGTTTACAGCACCCTTAAAAGAAGGTGGGTTCAATTTCTTAAATTGTTCGATATTACTCCCACCATTTCCTGTAACTAACTGCCTGGGTGAATTGTTGTTTTCCATCTGATGTTGCATTAGAGTAACCATATTTTTTAAGGCTTTGTGAATTCCTTCCATATTAGCCTCAGCTATTCTGGATCTTGACTTTGTCCCGGTCTGTACACAATAAATGTGATTTTAAGTACATTCTTTTTAAATTTCCATTCCTAAGAATCTTAAACCTATTGCTCTGATACCATAATTGTCACACCCCAAGAATTTACAATACTGTTATTCCTGAGATGTGACAGACAAAACATATATACATCTATTGATAGGACAAATTTACAGTGGCGAGGTCTTACAAAGTAACAAAAGAAAGCTAGCACAACAACAATATCTTCCAAGGTTGATCCTGACTAGCACTCAAAATGAATCCGCAGTTATCCTGAAAAAATGTTTACCATAGTTTGATGAGTTTGGCTACTCAGTAAGTGATCATCATAATCCTAAAAATAATCATGATTGAAAGATATCAATATTTTCCAAAATGAGATCTATTAACAGAAATGCATCAACAGTTTCACTTTCAATAAATGCATAATTAAGTATAATCCGAGTAATTGAAATGCTTATAACACTTTTAACGGCAGTGCATAATTCAAAGGATTTCACAAAATACCCTACTGGCGTCCCAAGTAGGTCACCTATATCCGCCATCAGCGTCCTGAAGGGTCCACTTAATCCCTATCGGCGTCCCAGATAGGTCCACTTAATCCCTGCAGGTCCACTTATACCTCACCGATGAACCGGATGAGTCCGCTTAATCCCTACCGGCGTCCCAGATAGGTCCACTTATACCTCACCGACGAACCGGATGAGTCCACTTGCATACTTAAATTATTTCTAAATCTCTTTAAACATTCGAAAGCAGCAATATCATGTACTCAACATATCACTGAAATCATTAATATGAATTTCACTTAAACCATTAATAACAGTCACTCTCTATAACATTTCAAAAATAACCAATCAAATATTTTGGGCTCAAATTTAGAAAGGTAGCAGTTTGTAAAGGCATTCTAGCATAATTGCCAATTTAATATGTATAGAAAAAACTCTTATAGAAATTCAAGAATACGGAATTATCACAATTTATGGGATATCAAGCCACAAATAAACATTTCACAACAATACTATAATCAATTGCAAAAATGTCAATTTTTAAATAATAAGGCAGTCATTTGCACATGAATTTTACAATGTCTAAATATTCAAAACAGTAGAAAGAAATATCACAATTTTACTAAAAGCAGAAATATCACATTTATTTCTAATAATTTGATAGTATCTAAAATTTTCTAACAATAGCCAAGAAAAATAAGTAAATTTATTTTTCTAAGAATTTACAGCATTTAAAATTTCTAACATAGATAAAATATCACAATTTTTATTAAAAAGATTATTTTTCAATATAAAGAGGTCGTGTGCACATAAAATTTATCGCACCTAAAATTCATGATAATAAGCAGAAATAATTATTTCATTTTATTTTTAAAAAGAATAGATTATTTTTCGAGACAATGAGGTCACTTACACATAAAACTGATAAAATAAAGATCCTAGACGGAAATATCACTATTTATTAAAAATAGACTATTTTTCAGGAAAACGATGTCACTTACCCACAAATATTTGAGGGGGAGCTTCCGATAAAAAATTCGGTTCGAGAGAGGAGTTCACTGCATTTCGACCAGAGAAAGAAAGAGAGATCTCAAAATTTTCTAGGGTGGGAGTGCTCACCTCCCCTATTTAAATTCTTATAACGTATTATTATATTATTTTATTAGGCTCTACCTCATACCTGAGGTGTCGCGTTAAGAGTCTGTTTTTAACATATGAAAACCACGTCCACTAAAGGACGTGGCAAGCAGCAAGCAAAAGTTTAAACCAAGTAAAAACTTTTGAAAATAGTGATGGTCCCCAAGGACCATCATACTCAAACAGACCATCACCTATTTAAAAGTATCTTTTCTCCTCTTTTTTTTCTCTTTTTTTTTTTTTTCTTTTTTTTTTTTTTTTTTTTTTTTTTTGAAATTTTAGGATTGTTACAGAGAGAGATGATGATTCTGAGGCCACCCTATCCCAGCCATATTATTCACATATCGAGTCCCAACAGCAACAGTGTAGGGATGAGCACGACAGTGCAGGTGAGCATGAAGGATGAACAATCTTCAGGGATTTTAGATTGGGAACACAACAAAACACTAATACTCAGGGATTTGGGAATAGTCAGACGCCTGCAATAATGATGATTCGTTTTTAGATCGAATCAATGAATTGTTAAACGAATTCAATCAATGGCACCAGCGTGACCAAGAAGAACAATAACATCATCTATCATTTTATTTTTAGATCATATGTTACTAATTTTATGCTTTATTGTAGTCCATGTATGTTGATATACTTATTCCATGATAATTATATGTTTATCCTTTTGTGTGATATAAATTAAATGCTGAATGGTGGTTCATGCAGGGAAAGAACATATCAATATTCGCATATTCATTCAAAAACATGAAAATTCTTAATGGAATACCCTCATTTCTTATTGAATTCCTAAAAAACAATATTTATAATGAATTTTAATAATTTTTCGGATTTTTTTTAAGCTTTATTTTGACCGATTCACCTGATTCCCGATCCGGATAGCCGATTTGTCGATCCGGATCGGTTTTTTGGAAGCCCGATCCGGGTCACCGATCCGTTTTTTAAACCATTGGTTTGAACCATTAGAAAGAGGGCCCAATAAATCGCCGACACTAAGACATTGGATTATTTAATGAATTCTCAAAAAATAAAAGATTATTGAATATGAGCACAACTCATAAGACGTGTTTCCAATTACTTACACCGAGGGAACAAATAAAATATTAAAAATGTGAAATAAAACGTGGAAAACATTTTAAGTTTTTTTTATAGAAAAAATTTATATAACGGTGGGCCCTAAACAATCAATTTAAAACACCTCAAAAATTCATTAGAAAAGGTTGTATTGATGTCCAAAAATCCTCAAATCGATCATCTCGACTTCAAAATGTATGGACATGAGAAAAAATGGATTTGAAGTCATAGAAATTGTACACCAAGTATTGCATTTTTTAAGCCTTCAATTTTCAAAATTTTCAAGTATTCATAGATCTATTCGATCTCTATAATTTTTTAAGCTTTCAAATTTTATAACTAGAGGTGAAAATGAATTTTCAGGCCATCACAAAGATTTTCATTACTGAAACATCATTCAATATTATTTGAAGGTGCGTCTTACTTTTGAATGTTTAAGACCTCAGGCTTACACAAACCACAGCCTTTTTTTATTTGTTTGTTGAATTCCTCGTTGTGTAGAGGGGACAGCGATTGTTTCTTAGGGCCTTAAATGATCTCGAAGTCTATGCCGTGGAAATGTAATCACATACAAAGTTGCCACACTAAAAAAAGTAAAACTTTCAAAATTAATTTATTATTTGCTAAAAATGCAAAAAGACCATAAAAAGTAACTAATAAACATATATATAATATATCTCTCTCTACTAGAAAACGCAATCTCCTACATTTATATCCCCTTGGATATTTATTTAATGTTCTTACCGTGTTTTGACTTGTTTCTTTTCTATCTTCATCATTTGGTAAGCTCAATTGACTATTTTATGTTTCGACAGGCACAAAATTCTCAAATTGTGGTTCATTTCAAATTCAAATTTCAGAGTTCAAGCCACACAAAGTTACTAATGTCTAACATGGTGACCCATAAGACACAACATAAGAACTAACCCAGTTGGGTCCTGGTCAAGCAGACACGATCATGACATGAGGGTTGTGTGGGGTTGGGTCAAGTCTTGGTGGAAAAAATCCCGAGGAAAAAAAAAAATCTATCTTCATTCTTAATTATGAAGTTTAAAGCTAAAAAGGGTGAAAATTGAGCAAATCTGTAAATATTTGAAAATCTTAAAAATAGACAGTCCAGATAATACGTTACAAGATGCATTGTTTTCATAACTTAAAATCTATTTTTTATATCTATACATCTTGAGGTTGAGATGATCAATTGGAAAGTTTATTTACATTTGAAGCATAATGGGCTGTAAAGTTTATATGATTGTTGGAGGTATTTAAAAACAAGTTGAAGAGAGATTTCCTATTCGGTGCATGTGAATACACTATCTCGAGGCAACATTTGCGTTGGGCTGATAATGAGGAGTGTGCATAAGGTTCTTTGGGGCCAAAAGATATCTGAAAACAAAAGATTGAGCACTTGTATTGCATTGAACATTGGGATCTTAGACCAACTTAGTTTAAAAAAGGTTTGAAAGGATGAGATAACATGTAAGAAGGCCATATATTGGGAATGAAAATGCGTCGCTTTCGTATTGGGTTGTGGCTTTGTCATGCCGTGTAACTATTCATCCTAGGCATTTTGAATGTGTGCGCGTGTGTGTGGAAATAGTTTATATGAGGTGTCAATCTTATAATGTACAACTAAGTGGCACCTCAAACATTTGCTTGAGAAGGTTGTTTTGATGTCGAAAAATCCTCCAATTGATCATCTCTACCTCGAGATGTACGTATGTGGGAAAAAAAGGTATCAAGTTTTAGAAATAGTGTATCGTATAATGCATTATCTAGACCATCTATTTTCAAATATTCATTGATTTGCTTGACCTATATTATTTTTTAAGTCTTAAAATTCATAAGGTGAAAATATATTTTCAGACTATCATAGAAATTTTTTATATGGAGATGACATCATTTCAAAACTGTTTAGCGATGCGCCTTATTTTGATCATTCCTCAGGTTATATATATATATATATATATATATATATAGTAGGAAGCATCTACAAAACACCTATAGGTGAAGTTCTACAGTACTTCACCTACGCCTCATCACCGTCCAAAGTTCATCACATGGTCACAGTTATCCGGTAGTATTTGAAATTTTATAATTATTGTACTAATCAGATTTATCTAAATTTGGGACGTATATACATATGACCAAGTCGTACAAAAAAAATAATTAAAAAATAATAGACGTAAATAAAATGATGAAATTACCCCTAAAACTTTATAAGGGTATTTTTCATAATTTTTATCATTCAAATGATTTGTTTTATATATTATTCATATGCATCTCACTAAAGCGCATACACCTACAAATTAGAGATCATTATATATATATATATATATATATATATATATATATATATATGGAAACACTATAAAACACCAATAGATGAAGTTCTACAATACTTCACCTACGGTTTTATCTCACACGATCACAGATGTCTGATAGTTTTTGAATTTTAATATTTTTTTTACAAATTATAATGATCTGCAAATTTGTAGCTGTGTGTGCCTTAGTGAGATCCACATGAATAAAATATAAAACAAATGATTTGAATGATAAAAAATTACCGAAAATACCCCTATAATGTTCTAGGGATAATTTTGTTATTTTATTTTATGACTATTATTTTGTTCTGTCAGCCCACGGGCTGACAACTACATCTGAGCCGATCTGATGATCATGACCATATTTTATTGAATTTTCATGTTTTTAATACAAATTTAAATCACTTGAAATTTTAACCTTTTATTCTTCTCATCAAGGCACACCTAATAAAAATATAAAAAAAACAATAATTCGTAAAACATAAATTGACCAAAATACCTTTGAAATATTTCAAAGGTATTTTTGTCAATTTATATGTTATAAATTATTTTTTTATATTTTTATTAGATTTTTATATTTTTGAAGAGTAGATGCTCAAAATTTCAAGTGATTTGAATTTGTATAAAAAAAATGAAAATGAAAATACGAAATGAGGTCGTGACCATTGGATCGGTCCCAGATTGAATATGGGCTGTAGATTGACACTGTAGTTGTCAGCCCATGGGCTGACAGGACCTTCTTCCTATATATGTATACACACACTTATAATACATTTGTATGTGAGTGTATATAGTATTTTTCTTATGACTCATCACCATCTAAAATCTATTAGATGGTCACAATTGTTTGATAATGTTGAATTTTAATGCATTTTTATAAATCAAATTAATCGCAGATGTGTTCGCATCAATGTCTACGCCTATGACTATTTTAGGGGTATTTTGGTGTTCTTAATTTTTAAAGTTGTTTTTTTTTATATTTTATTTTTGCACGAGATGGTTAGATATACACACCCCAAATTTTAGATGAATCTGATTAGTAGAAAAATTATCAAAATTCAAATACAATCAGATAACAGTGACCATTTGGTAAGCTTTGGATAGTAATGAGCCATGAATAAAAAACTGTAGAAATTCAGTCATGAGTATTGGAAGTGTTTCAATTATGCATATTAAAAAGATGATTTTCAAGCCTCAAAAATATATAACCATATAGCTTATTCTCTCGATCATCTATTTTCAAGTGTTCACGTAGCTACAAGTTATGCATTAGAGCTTCAAATGTAATAATCAAAAGTGAAAATAGATTTTCAAACAATCACAATAATATCTGGTGCAATAGCTCAACCTTTTGGCAGGTATTGAAGTGCAGCTTCACATTCTAACCCAAAAAACCTAGACCTACAAATAAACCAAAGGAGTTATTACTTCTTCTCAAGGGCAATTGAGACCTTACCCAAGACTTCTTTTGATATTAAAATTATTTATTTGTAGCTAGCCACACTGAGAGTTGCAAAAGTAGTAGCACAGTGGTAGCATCAACACTTTGTATGCTTTTTTCCTGGCATAAAAAGTAACTCTAGCCATTTATGTGAGACCATTAGGAGGGCTTGAGCCCGAATCCAAGGAAAAGAAAAACAGAGTAGGGCAAAAATAGAAGCTATATGATCTGCAAAGGCTGAGGAGATTGTCCTCCTCTTTAGTGTCGGCACTTCACATGCACAAAAGCAAGGAATTGTGGCAGTTCCAGCACCATGCTATCATTGCCTGAATCCTTCCTCTTGGTAATAAAATATTTCAATGGACCTCCATTCATCCAACCTTTTCCCCTCTCATGCTAGTGTAAATAAAGGCAAGGGCCCATCAATCCTCACAAAAGCTATTCCTCCCTCCCTCTCTCTCTCTCTCTTTCTCCCCTAAGGGTGGCAATGGGCCGGGCCAGGCTTGGCCCTTGTCCCTACCGGGCTGGCCCTAGCCTTGTTAGAGCCAGGCTGGGCCAAAAATAAATTTTAAAAAAAAAAAAAAAAAAAATCGAGAAAAAAAGAGAGCCAGCCCAACATTGGCCTTAGCTCAGCCCTCGGACCGTAGTTTGTGGCCCAGACCCTGTATTTTTAGGACCAGGCCTGCCGGCCCATTACCCACACTACTCTCTCCTTATAAAAGCAAAACCCTGTGTCTCCATCCTGGTTTAAAAAGAGGATTATTATTATATTACACATTGCAAGTGTGATGCACCAAATGATGGAGTGTTCCCCGATTATAAAGTGGTGGTGCATATTTTAATTTGCGTGATTTGGGGCCACCGTTGGATCGAATCGAGTTCCTCAAACAACCAATGTGCTCAACCCCACATGTGAGGTATGCTTGGGACATATGACATATTATTAGGTCGTATTGAATAGTTAGGGTGGTTGTTTTTTCTTCCAAGAAGAAATAAATAGAATTGGAGGGGTCATCGGTTTTCAACATTTCTAACTTTATAATGAATGTAGGTGGTTTTTGGAGCTATATTTAGCGTGGACAATGGACCTGGGACCCGTTGGTTATACCCAACACAGGTCTTATGGATCCAACATTTGGATCTGGCGGGTCGGGTACGGGTCCAAAACTTATACTCAAATAGTATTCGGGTCAGGGTCCCGTTGGACCCGACCCGTACTCATAAATTGTTAGAGATAAAATACTCCAAGCCCTATTCATTTGGGTGTATTAAAGATCGTATACAATAATAACTCGTAGTCATCTTTAGCTATTAAACGACAAATCAGACGGCTTGAAATCTAATGACGAGTGATTGTGAACTTGTTGCCAATAATATTTTCTCCAAATTAATATTTTGTAACGGTTAGATCTCACCCTCACAAAATTGGATAATTTTTTATTCAATCTTGAGACGTTATTTTTTTAAAAGTGTTTTTTTTATAGAGAGTACAATTTGGAAATTTCTTTTATTGAGGTTAGTCTATGAGTTGAGTAGGCTACATTCCCAAAACTCGGATCCTCAAAGTACCCGTAGTTTGAATTTTCTCCAAGGGCGCATATGGGCAGTGTGCTGCCCTAGGAGCATGAGATCTTTTTACTTTCTTGTGTTGCGAAATTCATTTGGGAGTGTTTTAGGACCTATGTATTTTTATATGGTTCCGTGAGACTGGTGATATCTTGAGGAACATGGGAAGGGATTTTAAGCACTATTTAGAATCATATGAATTTTGTTTTCAAGTGTGACAATGCCTGATGGGTCTTTGACCACACCTAAGTCATATAAATAAAATTATTGATATTCTTGTTGCGTTGTTAGTCTGATATACTAGATTCAATCAACATGAAGAACAAGCTTCATAATAAAAGCAACATAGTTAATGGGTTGCTCAACCACACTCATGTGGTACACGGAAGTAATGCATGAATAAGACATCCAGTCTCAAGTCACGTACTAAGAGCATGTTGCTTAAGGGTGTCTTTTTAAATTTCTATTTGCTGGTACCCACATTTCTTGCACTAAATACTTTCTCTCAAAAACCAAAAGATATATTTTGTTAGCGGTTAGATATTTTCTTTCAGTACGTTAAGATGATTATATAGCTAGATTTATTTTAGTTTTGGATAATTTATTTGGGACAGCATTCCTCAATTTTTTTTTATTCATGGGTGTGGTTTTCATAAGGTTGCAACCTTAAACAATCCATTTACCGTGCACCTTCAAATTTTATCATAACATATAATTTTGATATAAAATATTCTTAAGATTATCTCAAAACTTATTTTCATATATAATTATGAAATTTTAAACTCCAAAAATGATTAAAATCAAATAGATCTATAAATATATGAAAATCTTGAAAATGGACAGTCTAGATAATGTGTGGTAAGATGCACTATTTTTGGGACTCAAAATCCTTTCTTTTTTCATAGCCATCCATCTCGATGTCGAGATGACTAATTAGAGGAATTTTCAATATTAAAACAATTTTTTTCGATGGATTTTTGAGGTGCATCTGTAATTCTACCTTTTTAAGGTTGCATCCTTATATAAACTTTTCCCTTTTTTCAAATAGTTTAGGAGTTAGTTTTCTTAAGGTAGTAATTAGTGGGAATGGAAACCACGATACGAAGACTAGGTGTGGGGATGCTATTAGTAATGAAAGTTAACATTAAAAAAATGATACAAATCGAGTAGATATATGAATACTCGAAAACCTTGAAGTCCATACAACTTGTTACAAAATACACTATTTTTAGTACTTGAAACTCTTTTTTTCTTCATATCTATGCGTCTCGAGATTGAGATGATGAATTTGAGGGTTTTCCAACAATACTCTCTGGTTAGGTGCGTTGATCTCGCCTTCCGGATCTAGATGATTTGATGGCACGTATCTCGGGTTTTTAGAGAACCCGAGATTTGAGATCGCTCTCTCAGAACCTTGCTCAAAAACAAGGGTAGGGATACCAACCGATGAGAGATGACGCCCTCTTAGATTACGAAGAAAGCCCCCTAGCTGCTTTAGCTAGTTCGGAATAGCCTCCCTTGACCTACAATTCCCTTCTTTTCTGTACAACTCTTCTATGATTAATTGGCGAGACAAGTGGGTCGAAGAGACCCACCCTTGTCTTAGGGCATTGTACGCTCATATGAGGGAGTGATGAAACTGAAGGTTCCAATAAAGAGAGAAAGCAGAAGAAAACTTGACAAAGGAGCGAGACTAGCTTGACGGTCGGAAAGCTATCGTCTCGGAGTGATAGCAAGACAGGCATGGTTCTCGAGACCAGCACGACGGTAATACTACTCTACACCGACACCCATATGGCAGCGCTAGGCTAAGTCTACCATCAATCAAGTGAGGAGAGAAAAGAGTGAAGAGAGGAAAAGGGGACGAATAGAAAGCGAACGAGGAGGCAGAAGGAGGAAAAACTTAGGCGGCAATGGGCATCGTCGTTGTTATCATGAGAAGGGAACACGCCCTTATGAGGGCAGCGATAGCCTCTCATGGAGCACGTGACGATAGTTCTCATGAGGCACACAGTGATAGGCGTGGGACACAGGAGGAACGACGACGAGCACTGCACGCGCAGAGGAGGCTCGCAGACGGCGATGAGCACCGAGCACACGAAGGAAGCTCGTGGACGGTGATAGGTGTTGTCGAGACCTCTAGCAAGCGGCGATAGGTATTGTTGTTTGAGCTAGACGCGTAGTAGAGGAAGTCCCCTGTGGGCGGCAATGAGTTTCATTGTTTGTGCTCTTCACTAAGACACCGAGGTTACGTCTGCTGACGGTGATGAGCAGCGCCGTCTACACGTCTCGCTAGGAGAGAGAATAAAAGAAGAGAGAAGCTCGCGTATGGCGCTGCCAACGCCATGCGTGACATGTGAGACCACCAGAGAGGCATGCACGACACTGTCATTGTCGTGCATGGTCTTTGAGAGGAACTCAGACGGGGAAGAGGAAGAAAAAAAAGAAGAAGAGAAAGAAAAAGAACATAGAGAAGAAAAGAAAAGAAAGAGAGAGAAGATCTACCTCAAGCATAGGGATACCGATCAAAAGTTTCTCTCACCTTGCTCTCTCTCTTTCCAAACGTGACCAACAATGGTAAGAAAGAGAAACTATATTAAGTAAAAACTCTCTCTTTTGTGAGGGATTGAGTGTGTTCTCTCCTTTTTGTGTGTACAATGATGGTACGTATACATACAATTTGCCCCAAATATGGGTGGATGATCAAAAGTAACCCTATTTGCTGGAAATTAAGATTAAATTGAATTAAAAAAAATAAAAAATAGGGTACAAAATGACAGATTTGCCCATTCCTAACAATTTGTGGAATTTCAAAACAGTCTTTGTGTTGCCCTAGAACTTCCTTGATCTTATATAGATGATCCGGGTTCATTCTGATGCCCGGTTGACCGAAAGATGATTGTTTTCTTGTAAGGCTTAGCATGAAGATCAATTTGATATCAATTTTGAGCCATTGATCGTGTTTTTAAAGTACGATCATGCGACTTGAATTTTGGTTGAATCTTGAAATTTTGGATATATGGTGTGCTCGTTCCTTAATGTCTTTCTATGATTTATTCGCTGGAGTACACTAAGCGTGTCATCACGATAGCGGGGCAACAATCGCAGTTCGATTCTGTGCCCGAACGAAGATTTTGCAACTTTGGAATTTTGGCCAAAATCTAGAATTCTGGCAACAAAATTTGAAGTGGCTTCGTGTGCGGAGTCCAACCGTTCATCAGTATGGGGTTCAGGTTAGAGATGGCCCCCAAGACCTTACGCATGCGATGGAATCGGTCTCGCATTGATCGGGCTCACGAGCGGCGTGATTCGGCCACTCGAGCAAGGCACGAGGCTGCTGAATTTTTTGCACTTGCTTTAAGATCCGATAACTTCTCTCTAGATTTTCTTCGTGCTCGGGTGTCGTCACGGGGCGTGCCATATATTAAATCGCTCGTCTTGATGAGACGAGCATGCTCACCGAATTTGAGCACTATCCGACTTAGGACGGGTGAGATATGAGCGTTGAAAGTCATTGTTTATGATTGTCTGTTCAATGGTGTGTAGTTGTAGGGTGGCCACACGAGAATAGCGTGCGTTCCTTCTGTATCACTCTTTTGCCTATAACTTTTTTTTAGAGTATCCGTTCGAACTGAAATATGGCCTTTGGGGGTTTTCTACCGTACTAGATCCAATGGTGATGATCCCCACAGTAATTTGAGACATCAAAAATGTAGCTCTAGTTATAGGGGTCATTTCAGAGTGCTAAAGGCCGATTTTGTCAGAACTGTTTCTTAGTCTACACTACTTTAGACATGTCAGAATGCGACGAAACTTGGCGAGAGACTTTTGAGAAACCTCATGAAAATCTTGGCCAGTTCCGAAGCTACTCTAAGATTGTCACTTTATATAAATTTTTTTACAATTAAATATCCCTATCATAAAGACTATTAATTACGTGTTGTGGTTAGCAAATATCATTTCCCACAAGACTTGGAGTGTTTTTGTTTTTTTTTTTTAAATGTCTTTTTGGGGTTCGTATGAACTTCAAAGGAGAAACGATCTTCCATTGGAAAATCTCTAAAAGAGAGGAAGAGAATTTCCACGAAAGCTGAAGAAAGAGTGCGGGTATGATGAGCATCAGTCTACCTACTAATAAATTAGCAATTGTTTTGCTTACTATTAAAACGACTACTACTATTAAAACAACAACTCATAGTCATAGACCATAAATGGTTGATGAAACACATTTTTTTGGGGAAGGACCATTTCCATGAATGGCTAGGAATAAAAAAGACTCTTCTCCGCGTTTGTTCCCTGTCACTGATTTTTGATACATTTGGAAACTTGATAAAAAGCAACCATCGTTTTAGCCTTTCCAATGAGAGACTTGGGAAAGGGGTTGGGTCGTGGTGGTAACACCCTAACACCTTAGTCCTCATGTTGTAGTTTTTATTTCCACTGACACCATCTCATGAACCCCTTAAAAAAAAAAAAAAAAAAAAAAAAAAAAGAAAAAAAAGGATAACTCTCAAACTATTTGAAAAAACGGGTAGGACCAGTCTTCCCCATTGAATTACCCAGTTCCTCCATTACCGCCAATAATGGGAAATTTGAATCATTTAATTGCTAAATGCTCTTGTATTTTATAACATCATATGATAAAGAGAACAAAATTTTAAGTTTTAATTCTAAGGAAGGATTTAGAAGAACAGTAGTTGAAAGACAGACAAAGTGCTTGTATAATACTCAGAATGAAAATATTAATATATATTAAAAAAAACATGAAAAGCGGTTACCCACCAAGGCCACACTTATTCATTATATGTTTAACTGTGGAGAGGATATTCCCCCTGTTTTATTGATTTATTTATTCTTCTCATCGCCATAATGAACATCTCCATCCCTACCACTATATTAAGGAATGCTGGGCTCGACCGCGTAAAACCTTTACTCTCCCCACCTGCCTTAGGGGTGGCCATGGACCTGGACCCGACTTGGGACTTGAGGGGTAGACCCTATCGAGGTCCGGGCATGAGTTTAAATCTTGGACCCGCTAGATCAGGTCTGGATCCAACTCTTGGACCAAAACACTATTTGAGCATAGGTTCAGGTTTTGTTAGTCTAGTAATATTTTTTAGATCTCAATATATAAAATAATTTTAAATATAATTAAATAAATAAACATTTTAATTTTTGGTCGGGTACAGTTTGGTCCAAGTCCAATTCTGGTTGGGTCCAGGTCCATACCCAATACTTAGGGAAAACGAAATACCACATTAATGGAGACCAGAAAAGAAGAGTAAGGTTGGGTTTTGGAAATCGCTGCCGATTAATCTTTAAAAAGTAATGAAATGAGAGCCATTTTGGAAGCCACTTCACATTTTCTTTGTTAATGTTGAAGTGTAGAAGAGACTTGCTTTTTAAAAACTCAAAAACCGGTGTACCTATATGGCCTCTCTTTCTTTATTCCTAAGTGACTTGGAAGTGTTAATATGAAATGTTGTTAACCAAACCCTCCCTCTCTAATTACCCAAAAAAAAGAAAGAAAGAAAAAACCCTTTATATATATATACATTGTTAACCAAACGCTCTCTCTCTAATTACCCAAAAAAGGAAAAAAACCCTCTTTCTCTCTCTATATATGACATGTTAACCAAAACTCTCTCTCTCTGAGGTAATGCTAACGTAAAATAAATTCAATGAAATGTTGTTAAACTAACCTCCCCTCTCTCTGTGCTAATGCCAACTCTCTCGGATCACACGAAATATAAAACTAAACACCAAAGCTCCTCAATCCACACTCGTAAAGTAGTAGGTGCGGTACATATATTGCGTGAGCTTATTTATTTTTTATTTTTTTTGGAATATTAACTTTGAAAGTTAATAGAAATGAAATTCAAAATGCCATACTTTAACATTTGCCACTTTGATAACCTGAGCCTTGTTTTATGTAAAGCATTGCTTTAGACAATCAAAGTAAGATGCACCTTCAAAGCTGCTAGATGATATTGTTCTGATGCCAAAGACCCCTATAATGATCTGAAAATTTAAAGCTTCGAAGATGGTGTTTATAGAGTAAATCTATATACATTTGAAAATCTTGGAATATGATAATAATGTGTTATAAAACACATTAGTATTAAGACTTGAAAGTCTTTAGTTTTTCATATTTGTACATTTCGAAATCAAGATGATCAATTTAAAATTATCTAAAACTTGGAATGGCAATTTTTTCTTTTTTAGTAGATTTAGAGGCTTTTCTTACCTTTGTACCTTATAAAATAGGTGTGTGTATGTAGTAGTAGTAAGGTTATAGTCTTCCACATCATCTATTTTAGTTGGATAATGTACATTGAACACATCTTTTAATACAATATCACAAACTAACTAGTCTTTTAAAGCAATTAACGAGTCTACATCACCTAAAAATGAACAGTGTAGATTACTACAACTTTACTTTTAATACAATATCACAAACTAACTAGTCTTTTAAAGCAATTAACGAGCCTACATCACCTAAAAATGAACAGTGTAGATTACTACAACTTTACTTTTATAAATAAAATTACAATCTTATATAAACTTTTTTAATATATAATAAAAGTTAATTTACCATCTATATACTTTTCCTTTTAGGTGTCTCATCCCTCTTTCTTTGGAAGTAGGACGAAGGATGAAAGATGGGAGGTTAAAAAAAGTTTATGGGGATGTTGGGTTACTTATTTCGTTGATGGATCGTTGTACATTCGGCCCACCAAAAAACGTGGCTCCAGCCTTGCATATTTTGCCCTAGTTTGTGCTTTGACAGCCTAGCGACCTCCACAGCTTATATTTCCCAATGAGCATGTATACCATGTTCCCTCGGGATCATAATTTATTTCTACCCCCTCAATTATGATTTATTTGGGAGATTTTTTTTTTTCAATCTAAAAGTTTGGGAACCACCTAAGAATCACTAGATTATTCTCGAAATAAAAAATTTAAGATTTGAGTTTTCTAAAACTTAAATCACACCATCTAAAAATTGGATGGTCTCTATTCAATCTCGAGACACTATTTCTTTCAGATGCATAGAAGGTACAATAAAGAAGTTCTTTTATTGAGGTTAATCTATGGGTTGAAGTTGATACATCCCTAAAATTTGAAGTCCTAAAATTCATTCTAGGTGGGGTTTTACTCAAGGGAGTAACTAAACATTCTACTCCCAAGGGAGTAGAATATCTTTTGGCTCTGCCAATAGCATGAAATAAAGGTGGGAAGAATAGAAAACACCTTGACAGTCAAGCCTCTTTATAAAAATTGAGACATCTTTGCTTTCTTGGAATGGTAACATGATGCTTGTTTACCTTTTTGTAACACAAACTGTGCAATGCTGCATGCTGTAGACTGGTGGTGGGCTTAGGGATTGATTTTGGTGGCTAAGACACTCTTTTATGAATTGAATGCTTTATGTAGGAAAAGAAGTAACCACAAGTTTTTTCAAAGCGTCTCATGCTCCGGAAGGAGCAATTTGTACACATGCTTCCCCAGCCAAATGACCCGTTTAGGAGGACTCGTTTTATTTGTACTATCAAAATGCATATGCGTTGTACGTGTTTTAGAAGAAAAATGTATTATTATTATTATTATTATTACTATTATTTTTGACAAAAGAAAAAAATGTATTATTATTATTCATATAGTATAATAATAAGAAGGGAAAGTATAAAATGAAATCATTTACCTTTTATATAAGGTGGTCACAATAATCTTGACCATTGGATCCAAAGTTGGGTGATCGCAATTATTCCATTGACCAAGTTCAAACTTCAAAAAGAATTTTTTCGAATTTTGTGACACATTCAAGCTATGAAATTTCACATCAAATAGTTGTAAGGAATTGTGACCGCTTTGTATAAAAAGGTAAAGTAAAAAAATTATATAAAGCCGAGGCTCTAAACAATCAAATTAGAATCCACTTCAAAATTTCACTAAAAGAGGTTGTTTTGATGTCCATATATCTTCAAATTCATCATCTAGGCATCAAGACGCACGGACATAGAAAAAATGGATTGCAAAGTTTGGAAATAATGCATCTTGTAATGTATTTTTCGACCGTCAATTTTCAAAATTTTTAAGCCTTCATAGATCTGTTTGATCCACACTTATTTTTTAAGCTTTAAATTTTATAATTAAAGATGAAAATATATTTTAAGGCTATCACAAAGATTTTTAGTATTGAAACCACATTTCTCGACACTGTTTAAACGTGGGCTCTAATTTGATTGTTTTGAACCTCGGCTATGTATAAACCGCACCCAAAAAGTAAATGGTCCCATTGTATACAATCCCTAATAAGAATTATTAATTTTAATCGACATATACCCCAAACTCAAAAACTTTACGAGAAAAGCCTACGTCTAAAAATCCTACTCCAAAATAAATGCTAAATTATGAGATAAATCTAAATATTGTAAATCTCTCATAAAATATAATTTTTACAAGACTATGTTGTCATTTAAAAGCTTCAGTAAAACCTCTATCTCATGAAAAAAATCTTAAATTGAATGCCCTAATAATTTTGCACATTTAATTTTTAGAAAAATATACAATGAGACCATTTACCTTTGGTATAAGAGTCACAAATAATCTTGACCATTGGATGTAAAATTGGTTGGCTACATTTATTCCATTGACCAAGCTCAAACTTCAAAATAAAATTTTTTGAACTTTGCCACACACATCCAAGCTATCAGATTTCATATCGGATGGTTATAAATAATCGTGACCTCGTATAAAAAATAAATAACTTCGTTGTATACAATCCCATATATATTTAATTGCCCCTATTTTAGGGTAAATTTGGTAGAAATGGACGCTATCCCTTCCTAGGAAAGGAAGGATCGACATGTACACGATATGCATTTGCAGGCAAATTGAAGACTCGGGAACTATGATGTCTTTCACTTGTTAGCACCTTTTATTCATGATGATATTCTTCATTATTGGGAGAGGATCCTGGATTAAAGTCCATCTTTTAATCCATGGATCAATGGTGAAGATCTGTAAAATCACAAGACTGTGAAAGACCGTACACCTGATTTACCCCCTTTCGAATCTCTGCCGTCCAACTTTGGTTGGACGGTGGATTCCCCAGTTGGAACCTAAATCATTTCTCTATCCACCATGAAAAAAGACTACTTTAACCAGGGAGGTGCCGTCCCATCCTCAGGTAGGAAGAGAAGATAGTTAAATCCACTTTGGAAAAGGAAGGAAAAGAAAAAGTATGCAAGTCAAAAAAAGACAAAAGATTAAAAAAAAGTAAAAGTGCACAAGTCTTGTAGGGCTTTTTCAGTTTCCCGAAAACTAGAAAGGAACGATCTCTCAACTGAAGGATCAGCAACCTTCTGGACATAATTACATTCTTGTTTCTTTGTGAATGCTGCAAACAAGTCACATCCTCGCTAGAATGGGCAGGGCCGGGCCCGGCCAGACCAAGTCCAACACTTATCAGAGTTGGGCCAAATGGGCTACGACAGGGCAAAAAAAACAAATGAACAAAAATAAAAGAAAAAACTAGAAAAAATTTAGGGCTGGGCTAAGCCAATCGGGCCGACATTGGCCCAGCATAACCCTAGGGCCATAGTTCATGGCCAAGGCCCTACTTTTTTAGGGCTGGGCTTACGCCGCCTAGCCCATTGTCAGCCTTAATATTACCCCAAAACCGATTACAACAAAACTATTTACATTGGAGAATTATTTCATGCAGGCTGACCGGCATTTGTACATATGCGGCCCATAAAGTGTAAAACATCCATCTTTACTGTCAAAAAAAAAAAAAAAAAAAAAGTGTAAAGCATCTATCTCAAAGATTGATGCAAGGTCCTAAATATTTTCTTACTAGAATTGTTATTTCTAGTTTGTAAAATTTATTTATTTTCATATTCACGATCTACATGTTAGAGATTACATGCCTTTAAAAATTAAATCCTAAAATCCATCTAAAAAATAGATTTATTAAGAGGTCTGCATTTCGACAAATGCAGGCTTGGCCGCATAGAGCCTAGGTCCATTTACATTTGGTCACAATCACTTTTGACTTAAATATGAAATCGAGCATCTAGGGGCTTGTCAGCCTAGGGCTCTAAAAAATCGGCTTGAACTTTATGACACACTCTAAAACTTAGAGATTTAATATGACATAAATAAATCAATAAGTAATGGACTTGGTTTCTATGTGGCCAACCCCGCATATGTAGAAATGCATGCCTATTAATTAATCTATTTTTGAGATGGATTTTTGGATTTAATTTTTAAGGACATGTAATCGCTAACTTGGAGATTATGAATATGAAAACTAAGTAAAATTTTAAAACTAGTAATAATAATTCTAGTAAGAAAACATTTGGTATGTTAGTTTCCATTATTTTTAGATTGAACACCTACTTGCAATCCAGCCTGCATGAAACAATTTCCGTTAGTAATTGCATGCTATAAGAGCATTCAACAATTTCCGTAAGTAATTGCATGCTATAAGAGCATTCATTTTTGGTATAGGGAGTTCACAATCAATCAACCTTATAATTGGATGTACAATTCAACAACTTAGTTGCATAGTTTTAAGAAATTTTATTTTAGACCTTCTGCATGCTTAATGATAACCACTGGCCACATGATATTATATCTAAAATTCTTGCGATTTCCTACTGCCAAAATAAATAGTTTTATTGTATGCAGTTCCAATACATAATCTCATACTGTGCAATCCCAACAGCCCGCTAGAGACATTTCAAACTTTCATACTCCAAGCAACCCCACCTGCTGTTGTTTTTGTTTTTTCTTACAGGGAACTATTTTGTGGTCCTCGGACTTTCAGTGCAAAATGGGGCAAATGTTACCCAACCTTATTTTCTATTAAACTTGCAGCACGTATGCTCGGATTTTCGTCCCCGTCATTGCAATGGGCTTTCCCTATAATTTCAGGTACCTAAGAAATAAATGTGTCACAGACTTTACCGGTCAATGTAAAGTTATAATATAAAATAGAATTGTTCATGACATCATTTATTTTTATTAGAAGGTCACAATTGCTGAATGGTTTGGATTGTGTCACAAAGTTTGAGATTTTTTTTTTTTACTGAATTCGAGTCCAATTAATGACAACTCAGAACAGACAAAAATGACTGTAAACTCTTTGTATTAAAAATAAATAGTCTCTTTGTATATTTTTTCTATAAAAATTTCATAATCAACCGGACCCCTAGTCCTCGTGCGCAGAGATTTGGGCACTTTGAAAATAAAGATGTACCGTCTGGAGGGATTATCACAAAAAGTCTCCCTATTTTATCAAAAAGCAAAATTAACACAAATAAAAAAGATACGCCAATTACCATGACGTCAAATAGGAATTTCCATTTTGCGAAGATGTAACAAGGTGACATGGTGGGATTAAATATTGGGTGCGGTTTGCTTAAGGCTAGGCCCCAAACAATCAACGTGCACATTCAAAAAGTATTAAAAGCTATTTCAGAACTGAAAATCTTTGTGATGGACTAAAAATTTATTGTCATATTTAATTATAAAATTTAAAGCTACAGTATAAATCGAGCAGATATATAAATACTTTAAAACCTTAAAAATTTTAAAAATTGCCGTTGGGGCAAAGTCATCAGACGCACCTAGCTCCTAAAATCGGGACAGATCATGACGGTTGGTTGTTGTGTGACTTTAATATGAGCACTCTCACTATTCCTACCTCTGAAGGCACCCCACGCATAGTAGGACCCCATAGCACTGTCCATAAGGGTTGGCTCGTGGCTCATAAGTGGGTACCAAGACTAAACCGCAATTCCACCTTTGTTTTTTTAAGAACCCGACCTTGTACCTTCACCCGAGGAACTTTAGGGTGAATTTTTCAAAACTTCGTCCGGTATGTGCTAAATTCGATTAGATTCGAGCAAACCACCACTGCCGAGTCTTTGGCCTCATCTTCGTTCCGGTCCAAGGCATCGAACTACCAGTCTGGGAAGCACCATGCCCCTTAGACCCATGATGCCTTAGTGAGTGAGCCAGACCTCCATCTATATGGGACCATAGAAAGACATCCCGATCTCATTGGAACTCCCAATGGATACAATTTAGGGATTGCCGATCACCAAATTAACATGGTCCAAAATTCATAAAATGCTTGCAGAACAAGGCCAGGTGCGATCCTACATAAATGAGGAACGAACCAAGCTGGTCGAGCCAAGGTAGGAACTTTCGATAACCTTGAGCCAACCAACCTAAACTGAGTTAACCTCCAGGGCCAGCTTCTAATCGCTTGAATCAGATATCACATACTCGGAGTAGAGCATCTAGTCAGAATCCAATTCTAGTCATCAGCCTTCATGCCAAGGAAGCCGATATCCACTGAACCAAAACCTACAATCAAGGTCTAGGCCATTGAATAGAATCCAAAGTCCCGCAGTACTCATGTGGGTCCTTCTCAAACATTTGATGAACACCCTATCCTGCAAGTTTTCCCCCAAAGCGTAATGAATTAGGGCTATATCCCACGTGGGATTAAACACCTTCAACCCAACCACCTCAGTAAAACCCCACAATAGATCATGCCAAGTCGGTTCCCCAAGTCCGACCTTGGGGGCGACCCAGCCAGTCTATCAACCACAAACATAGTCATACTAGCCAATGCTAGGCAAGCCTGCGAAGTTACACCTATATAGATAGCTCGATTAGCCGAAATGGAGGATACCATGAATGTCTCTCAAGGCACCTTGGTAAGGATGGGGTATCATGATTCCTCATCCCCAAAAGCGTATGTGCAACTAACCCAACCCTCGGAAATCTTGAAGATTTGCCGACAAGATTCATCATGCCTGAATTTAGAAACAAGTTTTCCAGGACAGGCAATCCCGACTTACATGTCCAAGAACGGTATAGACATAACCAGCCCCTCTTGGCATAAAAAAATCATTTGAGGGCTCACCCACGTGTCAACCCCAGTGAAATGTTTTAGCAGTTCGTCATCTCACCTAGTGGCAAAATTAACCAAGATATAATCAACGAGCCAAAAGCTCAACTCACCTAGTGGTGAAATTAACCAAGTAATAATCAACAAGCCATTAGCTCAATCTAAGCCTGAGTTCCTTCAAAATGGCCTTAGGATATAGGCAAAGCTCATTCATTCACATGAATGATGCAAAGAAGCACGCCTAGGGAAGTCACCCATTCAGAAGAACGATTATTATTACTTAAACATAAGCTTGTTGAATCATCTGTCTTTAATTTCTCCCAACCTCATCAGAGATGAATCAAAATACTGCAAGTGACATCAGAATTACGAACGCACAGAAGAAGACATGGAGTACAAGACCTCATTGATATGGGTGTCATAAGAGTAGAAGAATTGATTAATCTTACTTCCACCCCTAACTAGGAGGTGGGCATTTTCGTCAATCCAAATCCAGACAAGATTAACATGCTCATAAAGAGAAAGAGACACCCCTATGGCAAAGGCCGAAGCTGCAAATCCACAGGATGACAATTAAGGTGTGCCCAATGATCCTGAGGTCAACCTAATTAAGATTAATATACCGAGGGCCCACTGTAGGCGAGAAGATCGCCCAATATTGACTTGGGGTATACAAAGGAAACCGCCTGAAAATTTGTTAAGTGAAGACGAACCCGAGCATTAACCTCACCCAAGTCCCTGCAGCTAGAAATCCTTACAAGCTCAATAATGAGGATCGCCTCAGACCCTATCCCATGGGGAGCTGCCATGGTGATGGAAGAGACCAACCCCCTCTGAACCTTCCCAAGTTGGAACCTACCATTTAAGCTCATAGCTCTAAAAAACTTGATGAGTCCAAAGGGCAAGGAATACTAAAACTAAAGGCAATTTCAGTTCCATTTTCAAGCCAGCTTAAAAACCTATAATCAAAAGCTATATGAGGGAGAGGTGCAACCCAAACACATCTCCATGCAAAAAGTATAAAAAAATTCCAAAGGCCAAAAAAAACTCAATGAAAAGGTTCTAGATGGCTGAATAAGATGAAGGTTGAGGTTTCAATCAGGCTTAATGCACGGTCAAAATGTATTAAAAAACTCCTAAGGCCAAAAAAACTCCAGTGAAAGGGGTCCTAGATGGCTGAGTAACATGAAGGTTGAGGTTTCAACCAGCCTTAACCCGCAGTTGCCCTCTGACCATTTGATTATAGGAGTTCAAGTTTCCATCTGTGGCAGGTGTGTGCATCTTTGATGCTCACTCGTTCTTCAAAGAACAAAATGAGTACCAAAGGAGGCAATTGCAGACAACCCCCCTAGAATTGGTTATATTTTCAAGCCCCTGAACCCTGGACCCCACTAGCCTGGTGAACATATGACACACTGGACCATACTCTAGAAAAAAATATTCCCAAAATAGCAAAAACTATTCCATTTTAGGAGATTGGTACCAAAATAGGAAAGTCTCAAGTGAAAATGAAGAAAGTATTTAAACTTACTGAACTGGAGTAAAACATAGGGGGGAGCATATTCATAAAAAAGAAACCTCAGAGATTCTGTGAAAGCTGGGCCGAAAAGGTCTCAATGAGGCAGCTGCATCATTGGGGGCAATGTGCATTAGTCCAGATTAAATCGCGATGTTCGTTACACCATCTGAAGTATTTTTCTCTATATATCGCTTTGAGTCGCCTTAAGGGAGCATTTTAGAACCAAAACTTGAATTCTCTTTGAACTCGTCTCAAAACCTTAGAAACCTAGGAGATCTGAATCCTAGTTCTTTTCAAATTCTAACAATCTTAGGAGGAGAAATGCTTCCGAATTCAAGAAAACCTTTGGTAAAATTCTAGGTGGAAAATTCCCTTCCAATTCAAGTGAAAATTGAAGATAAGAGGAGAATGCCCCAACTTCAGGTGCCTAGCCCGTGGAACCGACCTCTCAAGTAATTCCTTTTGTGTTTATTTTTTTCATATTTTTCTTATCAATATTTTTTCTTTTTTCTAAAGTTCTTTCAGGAACTCTTGTTCCTATTTCCCCTCTCATTTTCTAAAAGGTTGCTTTTGGTTTTATTGTGGATTGGGATTTGGCCTAGCTCAGCCTACAGATTGTAAGGACAGGTCTTTCAGGATCAAAGTGGACTTCAATTAATCGATTTCATCTTAGGTTTGTCGTGTAACCAAGAAGTGAGGTCACTTCATATAAGCTTGGACTCATCTATAAACTCAAGACTCTAAACGAACGGGTAGTAAAAGACACCAGATTCTATATATCATTTGTGCGTTGCGCAATTGATATATTGAATAAGATCCTTAGTTTAAAGCTATATGCTGCCATAGAGCTTGATGTAATTTATACTGCTTACACTAAATAAAGGTTCAAATTGAAACACACCCTTCATGGTATGCGAATCACATATGGTGGCTCATACTGTTTTCATAATATTTTGAAATATTTTCATGTCATTTGACGTATGGAGCCAAACATTATCCTTAGCTGAGTTAATAGGTTTCTCAATGAATACCATAACCTTCACGAAATTTCCAAATCTTATAAACTCATCCAAGAGGGGAGACAAAAATGTGATAGTTGTGTCAGCTTCAAAATATAAGCATATCACTTCTTCAAGCCAATGCATACTATGAACTCTTCAAAGAACTATCAACTTTAGCCAAGGCATAGAATTCTTCAAAGGACTATCAACTTTGAGTTTACGTTTTTATGTATGAAGCTCTGTGTAGCTCAGCCTTCCACATAAATACCAATTCCTACAACACTTCTCAGCTCCTGACAATCCAATAACATGCTGTCAGATTAATTCGAATATCTTAAGCCTTGGTCAATGCAGTATCTTTGCTTGATATAAGAATCCAATTAGCTCCATGGCTCTCTCAAGCATCAAAGGAGCCTGCTTCCATCCTTCCAACCCTACATGCTTTCTTTAAGAACCTTAATCATTTTGATGCAGATAAACCCCAACCACAACATCTAAAACAACAATATCTTAAATTGTTGCTATTGCTATTCCTTTTGAATTGGCAGAAAGGATAACGGAAACTACCAAGTTTCAAATATACTGATAGCAAACGAGAATCACACACATCTTCTTTGAGCTCCGGATCATTTACAGCCATGGTATGTGGCTTACAAACAATAACAATTAAGCTTGCACAAGTAACTGACTGCTTAGCGACCCATTCCAGTCCCTCTCATTTCTTGATCTGCAATAGCAATACCAGTCTCGAGAAAAACAAATATCCAAAACATGAAACTGAGATATTGAATCGAAAAGCTCCAACTTGTCTTAAGACCAGTACTGACTGGTTTTTTCATTTCCTTGTCAAGACCAAACAGGAAATAAGCCAATGCTTTATTGGCTCGTCAAGGGCAACCTTCCAAACACTTAGAACAGTGACCAGTTCAAATCACTAACATGTCATAGATCTCAATAAATTCATCAACTCTAATGGAAGTTCCAGAATATCTACTAGTCTTTGGATTAATGGTTCAAGGCTCAAAAGGCTCCAAAATTCTTTAATATGCCATGCAAAACCACCTCAATAATAATGATACAGTCCAGAGAACCCGACCTCATGCAATGCTTAGTTTCCTATCTCGAAAAGATGCTACTCGAGTCCCAATAAAAGTTGCTATCCTTATGCTCACCATTCTAATAGTTGCTTTTTCAGCATTTTTTTAGGATACACTAATAAGATCTAATAAAAACCCAAAGGACATAATGCAACTAAAGGGATAAAGCCCCTAAGAATTGCAGAAGAATGTAATGGAATAAAGAAAAAAAAAGGTGGAAAATTGAGTCATAAAGAAGGGCAGGAGAGCAACATAGATAGCAAGGGAGTCTCCCTTGCCAATAGCTACCTGACACGCATCCGCATGGAGATAAATGCCTCTCCATCTCTTTTGAGTATCTCCTATCTCCTACATTCTTACACAATGCTGCACCACATTCGATAAATTTCCTTGAGTTTTGCATGTAAGATCACCCAAATTCTACATGTCAGAGAATAGGGTCTACAATTTTACTCTGCTTCATAGCATAAGATACGAGGAACACATCCTCATCTTTGAATCCTATATTTATGAAGAGCTATGTTGCACAGAAAGAAAAACATGTGTCAGCATTGGCCTTCCAGATTAAAGAAGAGGGAGGTCAAAAAAGAAATGGGTGAGGTAGTTCGGATCTTGTGAGAGCTTTAGCACTTCCTAGTGACATTTTAACCAAATGGGTTAAGCAAAGGTGTTCTAAGTGTCTAAAGTATCAGATACAAATGTTGGGCCCCCCTTGTGTGTTGTCACGTGCCAAAAACCATAGACTCATGTATCCAAGTGACAGATAGATAGGATTTATGCAGAACGGTCAACCACCAAAAGAGAAAGTAGACTACAGCGATGCCTAAAACAAGTGGTCTACGGTAACTCAACCCCCCAGCCATAGTTTAAGGAGCTGACTGAAAAGGGACCTCCTATCCCACTCTACCAGGATCAACACCAAGGATGAGCAGCTCTCTTCTTTGAGACTCCACAAACAACCTACTCCCTCTATCTATGTTCCTCATGCTCCAAACAACGTGAAGAAAGCAAATATTGGTAGTTTCCATGTACCACAAATCAAAGAAGCAATAAATCATACTCCCATCCTGGATCCTAAGTTTCAATAAGAACCTCTGTTGCTTTACTATTGAACTGTTAGCTGCATACCATAAGAACCAATAATATCCTGTGATGATGGACTTTGAATGCTCCATAATGATCCCGTTTCCAGGCCACGCCATGGTCGATCACTCCATTTTGACCAAAAATTGTTCCTAGAGGGTATTAGAACCATAGTTATAAACTCATGGTAGCCATAACTGTTGAACATGATTGTTGTAATGACATGATGTAATCCTAGGGGTTTACAAGGATGTGGAGGTGCCTTGAAGAGTTAGCCATCTTATAACAGAAATGTTCAATTTATGTGCTGTTTCATCCTGGTTTCATGAGGTGGCTGATGTACTGGCTAAGGATGGGAGCCTGTTGTTCATCTTTGTAAATGTTAGTTGCAAGAAGGTCCTTTCACATCTATTTCATATGATGTAAATAGTGCTCTTTCATTAATAAAAAACCACTACCTTCCCTCAAAAAGAAAAAAAGCACTGTAGATAGCCGTGCGGGAGCTTGCATCCAGGATTTTCAAAACTGGATCATAACCCTGAACCTTCAGGCACGGAATCTCGATTCAGCGAACTGGAATGTCGATTCACCAATCAATCTATATCGGTGTGCAGATGCAACTATGAATAAAAACATTTGAGAACTGGTGGAAATTGGGCAGTCTGGGATTCCCTATAACCTGATCGCCACCCACATATTACAGGTCAAACTGGGCAATTCCAATTTGGCCCAACGATTTTTAATAACTGGTTGAGTTCGTACTAGAAAAAACACCACCCGCATACACAAGTGCATTCCAGCATTGACAGTATAAACAAATAGATAGAAATGCCATGTTCCCACCAATTGCGAAAACCCCAATTGCGTCCATTCTAGAACAAACACCACCCACATACATACATAAATGCCTGTCGACATTGCCAGTATAAATAAAATAGATTGAAATGTGATGCACTATCCATTAAAATCCCTGAGTACCATGCAATTTAAAGCATCATAGCCATTAAAACAACAAAAACCAAGCATTTTTCATAGGTATTTCTCCATTCAGTGAGTATAAGCCTATAAAGTTACTGGTTCCTTTCAATTTCATTTAAAAGGTTCCCCCTTTGCTTTGTTCTCTTAAACACCTTATCAAAATGTTGCCTCTTAATGATCAAGCTTTTGAAATACTCATGAAAAACATACCAGCAGCTCAAATGAAGTAAAGGGTTGGGCAACTGCATGACCAGTACTAAGAACTATGGAACTGTGGAATCATCTCTCCAGTATCAAGGGAACAGGTTACATTTAATGCATTGCTCATAAACAAACATACATTTACTTCATGACGATGTTTTCACACCAGATTTCCATTCATCGAGACACTGCGCATAGTGATGGTTCCACACATGAGATTCAACAGCTCAGTGATAGGTTCTAACCCACTCAATTACAACTGCATATGACATTGGAAATAGAAAATAAATTTCATATACGTAAGAAGTGCAATGGATCTTCCTATAGGACGAATTGTTATACATAACAGGCTTACACAAAGTTCAGCAAGAGGAAGCAGTACAGCATGTGAATAGAAGATTCAACAAAAAATAGAACGGCTTCAGTTGTTTTGATCATCAAGAGTTATATAGAAGAGAATTTCAAATCATTTTAAGACGGGAGCAAGGGAAGCCCTACATTCTACCAAAAAATATAGAATCAGCCCCTAAAATTTATTAAGCAAATCCGGCAGAATCCAGCATCAATCACATTTGGGAAAATCAAACCAAAGGAATGCACCACACAACATAGCAATGGATAAACAATAAGCAAAACCATATGTTCCAAAAAAAAACAGAACTACATATTGTTCCTTTTTCAACCATTAACACTGACAATTGACGAAATTTAAGAGAGGAAAGAAGGAGGGGGCATTTTCAGGCCCTGAATCTGAGCAAAGATCTTATATGTCACAAATTTGATAACCCCATCCCTCTTTAAAAAAGTAAACGAGATAGCGACATGTAAATTCAAGACCAAAGAGGGAAACACAGAATCCTCAATCCCAGCAGAAAAAGAGAGATTGAAACCCTAAAAACACAACAAACCCTGAGGGAAAAACCAACAAAGAACCAGAGAAGACACAGTCACAAAGTAAAAGTGGTTATCTCACCAGAATCAATCCTGATTCTTGAGCTTCTCCACCCTCTGGCTAAGCTGCTCGAGCTTCACCACGAGTTGGGTAACAGAGAACAAGAGCCAATAAAAGATCAAAGCAGCAGCGATCAACAGGGCGTTTCTCTGGCTCTTCATGATCGATTTCTGGTGTCTAAGGTGCTCAGTTGGTGTGCAAGCCGCCCCCTCACAAGAGGGCCTGGTCTCGTACTTCCAGTATATATCCATTAACAAGAACAAGCAGAACGGAACCACTGATAACAGGGGTTTCAGGGCATTTCTAGTAACCGCGATCAAGCCCTTCCTGAGACGATCAAGACCAGGAAGAGTGAGGAGCAGGAGCATGATGGCTTCGGCACCTGCTGCGTACCCTAGAACCACCCATTCCAAAGCCATTTCACTTTCTTTCTCTAGAAAACGATCACCGTCTCTCTCTAGAAAACGTTCCTTTCTAGACCAAGTTATTGAGAGAAGTTGCAGATCTGAGAGCCGATTGCACACACACTTTACAATGAGAGAGAGCTGGATGGATGCGCGAGAAGGGACAGCTTTGATTTGTAGGCGAAAGACGGGATCAAAGGAAGGGAGGGGAGGGGAGAGAGATAGGGTGTGGGCAAAATATAAAAGTTTTAGAGAGAGAAAGAGACGTGTCGAATGGAAGTTGAAAGGGCGATGCGATACGGTTGCTTTCGGACTTATGCGCCTGGTCGTTACTTGGCAGGGAAGGAAAGGGACTCGATGCGTCCTGTGTGTGATTTATTCGCTTGCGATATTAAACAGCATACACCACATTGGTTTATGGCTTTGCAGGTCGACGGGACGGAACGGAACGGCACGGCACGGCACGGCACGGCATGAGAATATCTACCATCCGTTCCTAGTAATCGCATTAACTCAGCTATGGGACTGCAGAGTCTTGTGAATCGATTAAGACTTCTATATTTTTTTTTTTTGAGAGATAGGTCTAGACTGCTCTTTTTATCTTTGGGTAAGGTCCGTATAGAGCAGATGTGTTAAACAATCGAATTAGAGCCCACCTTCGCATAGTTTCAAAAAATATGGTTTTAATATTGGAAATTTTTGTAGTAGTAAAGTATATTTGAATAATGATCATATGAGACCCTCCCACACCTATGTGTGTAGAACCCCAGAGGATCACCATTAAATTTGACATAGATCTATAAAAAAGTCAGTCTCACTCCCATGTGATAACTTTTTTAGAGATCTGTGCTAATTTTTTGTGATCATTTGGAGTCCTACACACATGGGTGTGGGAGGGTCTCGTAGGATCATTGCTCAATATATTTTAATCTTTAATTATAAAATTTAAAACTTTAGAAATAATCTATATTTAGCAGATCTATGAAAACTTGAAAATTGACGGTCAAAAATTACATTACAAAATGCATTATTTTCAAAACTTGAAATCTAATTTTTTCTTATGTCCATGCATCTTGATATCGAGATGATCAATTTGATGATATTTAGGCATCAACACAACCTCTTCTAGTGAAATTTTCGAGGTAGGCTCTAATTTGATTGTTTAAAGCCTAGGCTCTATATAAACTTTTCCTTTTTATCTTTTGAACAAAGATGCCACAATCGTTCTCATCCTTAAAAATAGGTGGTTTTGAGAGTATCTTAGACACCATCATTGATGGAAAAACCATGTGATCCAACTGTTAGCCGCCTGGTTAGATCGGAACTGGCTGGGTCCGATTTTGGTGATTGACTATTATTTAAAAAAAATCAAAAAAATTTCACAAAAATAAGAGGTTTGTAATGAATTTTTTAATATTCTCCATATTGTGTAAAGATTAAAAATTATTTTGGTCATTACTACTCACTATAATTCAAAAAGCAATTCGTTAAAAATCTATTTTTTCATTAATTTTCAACTTCATTTGAATGTATTTTGTTTTAATCATTCTTAATATGTTTTCATATTTTAGTAGATTTTTTTTTGTTTCTCTTTTATTTTTCAACACTTTTCCCAGTTAGAACGGTTGAATCGACTGTTTAACCGCTTCTAGACCGATGTCCGGTTAACCGTTTTGATTCGATTTTGCAAATACCGGACACAATGTTTCAAAACAAAAATTCTCGGACTCCGTGACTCACCCCAAGCCATTTTATTCGGGAAAATAGTTTCATGCGGGCTGGACCATATTTCTACAATATGTGGTCCAGAGGTACAAATCATCCATCTTAAAGATGGATGCAAGTGTAACTAATGGTCCAAATGTTTTCTTAATATAATTATTATTTATAATTTTCATTTTTTTTTCTTATTCATGATCTCCATGTTAAAAATTATATATTATCTTTAAAAATTACGATCAAATTATATTTAAAAAATATATTGATTGCCAAGCCCGTATTTCTCCAATATGTAGGCCGCATAGAAACTGTGTCCTTTTATTTGATATCTAATGAGTGATAATAGTTGTGGTATCCTTATACAAATGGTAAATGGTCTCTCTGTAGACAATCTCTTTTCTTAAAAAACTTTTGGCCCTACAAAACCCAGTCGAGGCCCTTTAGAACACTTGGTTGAGTAACTTGGCCCGGCCCAAGGGCTAAGTCCCTTGGCAAAGACTGGTTCCTAAATACCAATTGTTTAGATAAATGGACCAGTGACTCGAATCGACCATCTAGAAAACCATCATTGATTGGCAGATTGGTAATTTGGATTGGTGGATCGAAAGGATCTAGTCTTAAAGCAATTTTAAATTTTTTTAAAATCATTATAAATTTTTTTTTTTTTTTTTAAGTTTTCAAGAAATATGGGAATACTGCATTATAAATTTCATTATCTTAAAAAAGAACATGAATATTAAGATGTTATTTTCCCATTTGAGTGTCTATTGATACATTCACTTTGTATCTTGGATATGAATATATGGTCTGCAATGGAGTATACAATATAAAAATACAACCTAATACCAATAGAGTAGTTATAATATATTAAATTTGGGTGCAGTTAGCATACAGATGCATTCGTAGCTATAGAGGTAGGGTGCGACTTCAAATTTTATCATGGTATATAATTTTGATGTAAAATATTCTTAGGATTACGTCAAAATCTATTTTTATATCTAATTATGAGATTTTAAATTTTAAAAATGGTTAAAATCAAGTAGATCTATAAACATATGAAAATCTTGAAAATGGACGGTGTAGATAATATGTTGTAAAATGCACTATTTTTTAGACTTAAAATCTTTTTATTTTTCATGGTCATACATCTTGATATCGAGATGATCAATCAAAGGGTTTTTCAACATTAAAACTACCTTTTTCGATCAATTTTTGAGGTACATCCGTAGTTCTACATTATAAAGTAGCATCCTTATATAAACTTTTTCCATTAGATTTATACAGTTTTTGAAAAGCATATTATAATTTTCAAAATATAAATTATAGAAAGGGTGCGGTTTGTATAGAGCTGAGGCTCTAAACACTCAAAGTAAAGCACACCTTCGAATGGTGTTGAAAAATATCGTTTCAATACTGAAAATCTTTATCATAGCCTTAAAATATATTTTCATATCTAATTATAGAATTTAAAGCTTAAAAAATAGTGTGGAACAAACATATCTATGAAAACTTGAAAATCTTGAAAGTTGAATGTCAAAAAATGTGTTAAAAGATGCACTATTTTCAAAACTTGAAATCCATTTTTTCTCATGTGTATGCATCTTGATGTCAAGTTGATCAATTTGAAGATATTTGGGCATCAAAACAACCTCTTCTAGTGAAATTTTTTATATAGGCTCTAATTTGGTTGTTTAGAGCCTGAGGTCTATGTAAACCTTTTCCTTATAGTAAAGATACATTTGCTTCGTTTGCGCTTGTTTTTACTCTCTCTCTCTCCTTGTAAGAAGCAGTTCCGTGGACCTATTTCTTATTCACTTCTCTTTTTGTTTTGCACCCTCTCCCTGTGACTGTGACTGGTAAGTGAAAGCAGTGATGGTTTTCATTTCCAGCGGAGATTACTTTGTTTTGCTCTCTCTCGATTGTGGGGGTAGTGAGAGAGAATATTGAATTAACCGTTGAACTTAATTTGATCGAGCAAGAAAAAGAGTTGAAAGGACACGGTAGCTATGAGTACATGTAGAAATGAATCACTTCTTAAACATCTATTTTTTGACCTATTTTTCAAGGACATGCAGTCTCTAAAGTGGAGATCGGAATAAATAAATAAATTTTTAAAATTAAAAATAATTATTCTATTAAAAAAAAAATCGGACCCTTGGTTTTAATTATTTATTATTTATAGATGGACGACCTATTTGTTTTATACCTCGAAGACCGCAAATGTAGAAATGAAACAATTTTCCATATGTATTTTATAGAAAAAAGTTGCAACCTTAAAAATGTAAAATTAAAGATGCACCCCAAAATCCATCGGAAAATGTTGTTTTAATGTTGAAAAACTCTCTAATTGATCATCTTGACTTCGAGATGTATGAATATGCAAAAAAAAATAAAGATTTAGAGTCCCAAAAATAGTGCATCTTGCAATACATTATCTAGACCGTCCATTTTCTTGATTTTCATATGTTTATAGTTCTATTTCATTTTAAATATTTTTGAAGTTTAAAATTTTATAATTAGGTATAAAAATAGATTTTCAAATAATCCTAACAATTTTTTTACACCAAAATTATATGTTATGATAAAATTTGAAGTGCACCTTAATTGGATTTTTAAAGGTTGCAACCTTACAGAAACAATACCCATACTTATATTAAAGATGACTGTTACCCATATTTATATTAAAGATGACTGTTACTGTGGTCTATACCCCATGAAGGCAAACCTCGTTATCTGGATAGTACATTTATTGCTACAGAGACCCCACATACTCCAAAATTCATTAACTCACTTGGGGTTAACTGTGATGCATTAATGGATCTTAAGATTATCCTGAAGGGTATTTTCGTTAAAAAATACAACCAGCGGCGAAAGGGGTGTGACCGAGGTTTTAAAAATTTGAGACTTGTTCCTACTAATCCAAAAAAAATAAAAAAATCAGGCAGCACAAATTCCCCTAGCGAGGTGTTTTAGCATTAAACTATAGACAGCTGTTTCTCTAGTGTCTTTTCCATTTACAGGAACCAAGTAAATAAGCAGGGTGAGACTTTTTTGCCTGAAAAAACTGAGTCATTATTGTGATAGTTAGCCAACTAATCCCTTGCTGGGTAATGAAAGAGTGTGGTTATTTCCTCGAAGTTCATAACCCTGTTCAAACCACTCGGCAGTCCCCTTTATCCTCCAAAGGCTCTAGGTAGTACTTGTACACTAATAAAGAAGACTCTAGTATTTGTGGTTCAGAACTTGACATCAAGGAGACAAGCACATATGAATTGGGTGAAGCTCAGCAGAGCTGGACAAGCTCATGAGATCCTCACAAAACAAGGATCGAATACAAACTCGTCAACATAAAAAGCGATACAGCAAGAAGGAATCATCAGTTAAAACGTGAATTAACCCCAACCAATGTAAGCCTCACCCTAAAAGAGCTCGTTCATACCCTGCTAATCAAAATGGGTCATTTGACCTTATGGTGTTGGGGTGAGACTTAAATTAGTTAGGATGGATCAGCTTCGGGCCTGTGTCCAAAGCCCGAAGACTCGGGTCCAGGTATGGGTGGCAATGGACCCAGGACCCGACGATGATACCCGACCCTGGTCTAAGTAAGGGTCCAAAAATTGGACCTGACGGATTGGGTCGATTCCAAATATTGGACCCAAGCATTACTCGGGTCTAGGTCCATGTAAACTTGACCCAAATAGTATTATTATTTAAATAATATATATATATATATATATATATAATATTTAACACATTTATTTTTTTATTTTGGGTCAGGTCCAATCGGGTTTGGGTCTATGAGGCATAATTTTTTTTTGGGTCCAGGTCCGGGTCCGACCCGGACCAGACCCAACCCCTACCCAAGCCTGATTGGACCCTCGACTTCCTATGTTATGTATTATAGAGACTCGATCAAGCTGGACCGCACCTCTTGGAACCCTGGCGAGTCCAAGCCTAAGTTCATGTGCTTATCAAACCACCAGTTATGAATCACTGACACTGCTTTGAAAATTATAGAAAACCATGCTTGTAAAGGCTTCATCAAACGACCGGTTATGAGTACCCATTGTAACTAATGGCCTGAATGTGTCATGTAAAAGCAATTCAAGGAAAACAGTTGGTGAAGACCAAGAAAAATATTTAGTACTTAGTAACAGTTAGGCGAAGAATAAACACTGAAAATCAGAAAATTAGAATCTTAAGACAAAGCCTAGAATTTCCAAAGAGCATTCAGCTAAAATTTGTTCTAGCTTTACAAAACTTAATTGCAACATAAGAAGAAGAACCCATTTTGTTATTACTCTTTGAATTTAAAATCCAAAAAAAACTGTTTAAGGGGAATTTTTTTTTATCAATTTCAGCAGTTTTGGAATGCTATCAGTCACTTTCAGTTTCAAATAAGATTGAGGAAATACAACTGAATTTGTTTGCTTCTCTATATTAGAAATTAGGGATGAAAGAGATGGCATAATCTACCACAAAGGGAAGGAAAAAGAAAAAGAAAAGAAGGAAACAGAAGGCATTGAGAATTCAGCTGCCACCTCCATTTTATTAAAGATTACAGACCATAATATAACATTCTTTCGAAAACTCAACAACCCAAACCAGCAATCACACACACTCTGCTAAAACCAACAGCTAAGACATGCTTCTCTTTATTCCTGAGAACCAGTTCCAAGCATTGTTTTACAGAGGTGAAACGACAACAGTACTTCCTCACTATAGACTTAAGCAAGTAGTTCTTACATAAGCTTCCATAGTACTCCAAATCTCAAAGTTTACTGGATATGTTAATGGTCCTAACCTTGGATTTACGGTTGGCTTCTTTGGGCACAACAATGGTGAGAACCCCATTTTCAACATGAGCCTTTATCTGATCCACTTTCACATTATCCGGCAATGCGAATTGCCTCGAGAATTGGGGTTTCCCTCTCTCCATGCAATGCCATATGCTGTCCTTTGGAGGAGCTTCCTCTTTGTTTCCCTCTCCACTAACATGAAGGATGTTACCGTCTTCGACCTGAACCTTCACGTCTTCTTTCCGAAGCCCTAATCACACAAAAAATGGCATCAAATGAGAGAGAGAGACAAAGACGAGATGCAGAACAATTGGGGGGAAGAGAGAGAGATGTACCTGGAATATTGAGCTTGACGATATGGGCGGTGGGGGTCTCGAGCCAATCAGCAGAGGCGATATCTCCATGGCCTTGTGGGATGAGCCTGAACATGTGAGGATTGGTGTTCCAAAAGAAGCCTTTCAGGGGATGATCGCTGAAAAATGGATCCACCATTGATATGGATTGATGAATATCCCTGCTTCCTTTCTCTTTTTTCTACTTGCTCTATGAATAAGGGTTAGCGAGCGAGCGAGCGAGACGAACGATTGGTAAGGGCGTATGAGGAAGGGCCTATAGAGAGAGAGAGAGAGAGAGAGAGAGGAAGGTTAGTTAACGTTGCTCTCCACCGTCGAGTTCCAGAGGATTCTATTTTGTCTCGGCCGTGCGGTTCACTTCCGGAGGCTTCCATATACACTCTCTCCCTTCTCTCTCTTCAAATTGGACTTCGGATTAGAGGGAGAATTATGCTGAGAAATAAGATTTGTGAGGGAGTGTATACTGTCTATTTACTCCTTCAGGCCAAACTTTTAGGACCGATACTTGGGGATATGACCTTCTGGACAGTGCTATATTCAATAAAAAAGATTTTTAAAATATATTTTTTATTTTGTACTAAGACGACACAATTATTTTTACTCATTAGATCTCAAATTAGATGGTTTGAGATGAATCACGAAGTTTCATTTTTTTAAAAAAAAAAATTTTGTGTCTATTGAACAGCACTTTTGCAACCACTTAATTTAAAATCTAAAAAACAAGAATGATTGCGACCTCTTTAATAATGGCTTGAAAAAATTTAAAGGCTTGAAAAAATTAGTCATAAAAATATCTAACTTTTAAAAAGTAAAATAAAAAATTTAACATACAATTTTTTTTCTTCTAAATATAATCACCTAGGGATTTTTTTTTTTTTTTTTTTTTTTTTTTTTTTTTGGGGGTTTCCAAAATTTCAAATGGTTGACCTTCTACCCAAAGAAATAAGTGTACAGCATACTCCTGTGGGAGCATAGCATAAGAGATTTAGGGAGAACCGTGAGCCTCTTTTCTTTCTCATGCCATGGGTGTTCTCTCACTTTGGTCATAATTGCCTTCAACTATCAAATGTCAAGTCCATTAGATTGGGAAGGGTCACAATACATGGGTATTCTCTTGGGCATAATTGCCTTCAACTATCAAATGTCAAGTCCATTAGATTGGGAATGTCACAATTCAAGATATTTTTAATAAAATTATGAGTTTCATAGATGGTACACCGCTAGCCACTAGATTTGAAATTTAGTGACCACATATGATTTTGACCTCCTTATTGCATATTGCCTTGATCAATTCTCTGTGTTGGTTTGTGTTGAGATGGAGTGAAGCCTATTTCGCTGCTAATGAATGCTTTATGTAGAGTTTTAAAAAAGGCAACTCCGATCGGAATCACTCAATCCAAACAAGGAAGAGGTGATGACAAACGTTCTCATCCAAACTAATTATATACACATTCAAAAAAGAAGAAGAAGAAAGTATACTTGCAAATCACCACTCAAAAATTACAGTCCTGCTTATTATACGTACGAATCACCACTCAAAAATTACAGTCCTGCTTATTATACGTACGAATCACCACTCAAAATTAAAGATTAGAACCATAAAACACAAAAAAGAAAGGAAATTCATTGAACCACTTTGAAGATGTGCACTATTTAACATTTAATTATTATTTTTTCTTAATTATACAAAACTCTCAAAGGAGAGTGCCCGGTTAAAAATTGTTCAGGGGGCAGTTCCCAATTTTGTGTTTCCAGGGACATAAAAGTAAATTTTGAGAATAACTCATTTGACATAATACCAATCTTCCACCAACTAACCATCATATTGAAATCGTTGAATATCGATGTCTCACTAAATCACCTTGAAATCTTTGAATACTAATGGCTTATGAGTCTTAGGCTTTCATCAGATATAGGTGTTTTTTTTTTTTTTTTTGGCTAATTCAGTGGGAAAGACATGCCCTACCCGTTTTTTCATGTAGATTAAGAGTTAGATTTTTGAAAATATTAGCAGGGTGATGTTAGTGGTGGGAATGACCACTTTCACAAGATATAGGTGTTTCTAAACACTAGTATCTCGCTCCAAATACCTTGATAGATACAAATATATTGGAAGTGTGTTAATAAATACGCTACATCATGAGGCATTCGTGTTTTTGAAGGCCAATGTTTCACTAATTTGTAACAAGTATTTACATTTTAGGAAAATTATACAAAGATTCCATTTGCTTTTAATACAAAATAATCGCAATTAATCTTGACTATTGGATGTAAAATTGGGTGGCTGCATATATTCTATTCACCAAGTTCAAAGTTCAAATTTTTTTTTCTCAAACTTTATAACCGGCCCAAACCGTTAGATTTCAAGTCAAATAGTTATAAATAATTGTGACTTCTTTACACCAAAAGTAAATGGTCTCATTGTGTAAAATCCCTATCGAACCATATTTACTTCTATAATAATATCGCTCATTGGTAGTTTCGTAGAGTGAGATAGTCGCATCAAATAATACGAATATCTCACATTTTTTGAACAACTACTTCGATAATGATGGAAGCAAAATTGATCATTGCCTCTCCATCAATTCTTGACCCCCTATAGGTGCTCAATGGCGTTTCTTGATGAGATTTTCTAGAAAGGGTGTGGTTGCAATAAGGCTGCAACCTTAAACAATCCAATTAACGGGCACCTCTATCATAAATATAATTATATTATAAATTTTTTTTAGGATGACTTGAGAATCTATGTTTATCTCTAATTATAAAACTTTAAACTCTAAAAATGGTACAAATCATAAAGATCTATAAACACATAAAAATCTTGAGAATGAACGGTCCCAATAATGTGTTGCAAGATACACTATTTCTCGTACTCTTAAAGTCTTTTTTTCCTTTCATATTTATACGTCTTGATGTAAAGATGATCAATCAGAAGGTTTTCCAATATCAAACCAACATTTATGATGAAATTTTGAGGTGCACCTTTAGTTCCACATTTAAGGTTGCAACCTTATATAAACTTATTCCTTCTAAAAATTGGACAAAGGTAATGGTAAAATATTAAATAGGACAAACCCTAAGAATGAGGAGTTTAAAGAAGCGTTTAAAAACCTGCTTGGTCAACCCAACCGGCCATTGGGCCTCTGAGTCGGTTCGGCCAGTTCTCTGAGGAAATTTTGTACGGAAATCCCACAAAAAAAACTGAACCAGTGGAACAGAGTCAAGACCAAAGGTTTTTAGACCACGACCAGCACCCTACTGATTATGATCCAGCTCGCTGGTTTTTAAAACACTCGTTTGAGTAAGCTCTCTCTCTCTCTCAGAGACTCTTGCTTAATAATGACATCTGGTATGCACCACAGAACCTTTTCTATGAACCTGGAACTTCTCGAGTCTCTCTCAAGAACCGGGTCGACCTACCAAAAAAGACTCATGCCTACCTTCTTTGCAAAGCCAAAACACCATGTCCAAGAGGCCAAACAGTATATTTCCAAACTTCCATGTAATCTATAAAGTCATAAAGGTTAACTTGTTTTTGGTAGCGCAATTTAGTGAAAAAAAAAAATGTTAATCTAATGACAAACATCAGCTCTCATCCATTTTCCTCCAGAAGTTCTTCTGTAATTGATTATGCAATTCCATTGTTTCCTTTAACATGACGTACCTGTAGTTTGTCTCCAAACTTTTTATATGCAACATTATATTGTAGTTATAAATCATGCGAGTTTCTTGAAAATATTAACGTTGGCATAGAATACTGCTTTCTTTCACTCACTCTGAACTAGAGATAATCAAAATGAATAAATCAAGGTATGGTACAATACCAGCCAGATGGGTATGGTACAATACCCACTCAGATGTATTCATTACTGCCAATGAGCGACAAACATGAATAAGCAAAAAACTCACTAAATAGGCCAACAAAGATGTTCACAAACATACATTACTTGCTATCTAAATCAATCAAATTGAAACATCTGTTTCAGTTTGCTGGAAACAATTCTCATTATCAATGAACAAGAGATAATAATTAGAATAAATACCGAAGGGAATATACCAAAAGGACCAGATTTAGCGAGAGGGTTCCTGGTATGGGGCAACAATTCTAAGCTCATTGATCCAAACTTGGTTTCAGATCGTTTGGGCCTGCATATAGAGATTATCATGACAAAAACTACTCCAAAGCAATACAAGAAATGGGCTTTTGAAAAACACAATAACTTGAACACTAATTTTCCACACTCTTTGTGGTCTTTATTTCTGATGTATAAGGGAAAGCTGAAGTCGTGCAATTCTTGTAGAATGGAAAAAGAATAAGAAAAGAAAACCAAAGTACCCCTCATCCACAGGAATTAGCCACGCCAATGGCTAATTTCCATTAAAAAAAAAGACATGCTCTCTATGCCATTATCTAGAATTACCTAGCCTGCAGTTAACTCTCCACTCATGCAATACATAGATTGAGCAATCAATAATTAATAAGAGAATAGCATATCATGAAAACCAAAATTAAGGAATCATGCGGTAAAAAGTATAGTATGTATTGCCTACCTGAAAAGTTTCTTAATAGACTTCCAGAAGGAATTTCCTGCGTTAATCTCTTGCATGGGAACATGGTCTCGTGGGCTTCCTTTCTTTCTACTGGCTTGTTTCCCTTGAAGGCTTTCTGAATAAGTGCACAGTGCCACAACCATAAGTTATATTTTGAGGAAGGGAAGCAAACACAAAAGACTCTTTCACAGAAGCAAATTGCAGTACCATCTGATGTTTTGGAACTAAATTTACTGGATGTCCTGAAAGAAGCCAACTGTTCAATGAGCTTGCGCTCTTCATCACTGAAGAGAAACGAGAAAAGCAGAGTTAGGTATATTATGGCATATAACAGGTTGTGGGATTCCTCTTTACATGGGGTTCCTTTTACAGAGTTGTTCACTCACATATTCCATGGAATGGAAATTGCTTCAAGTGCTGGAAAATCGAAACTGATCTAAGCCACAGTGGAATAGTTATTAGCAAAATGGTGAGCAACAGAGAGCTTTAACTTGAACCTGATATTTTTTGGGATGACAACATTCACTACAAAATGATGATCGCCTCGATTAGAGGGTTTCTTGAGATGTGGAACACCCATATAGGGCATCTTTATTGACTCCCCAGGCTGGATTCCTGGAGGAATTGTAAGCTCCTTCAAACCCTCTACAGTCTCTACCTGAGATGAAGCGCAAATTTTGATATTAGAGGAACTCACAAACAATACTCGTCAAAAAAAAGAAAACGAAGTCATGAACAATATTTTAGAAATGTAGTGTCCACAATCATCCATAGTTTCATGAGCTGAAGTAGAGGTGGTGTTAAAGAATGAACTTCAGCAAAATGATATCTTTAAACATCTCATTCCAAAATAGTTGCCTTTTATCCATTTAAAATATCAGTACTCTATACAAGAAGCACTTTAACTAAACACCAAAATCTTCACACAAATAAAGAGAGATAAAATAATAAAATACAAAAAATGATCCTGCAGGAAGTAGAAAATATAGCGGATACCATCTAAATCTGGAAGAATAAAAAAAAACACTATATGGGAACTCAGATAATAAAACTTCTTTCAACTCGAAAGACAGATGAATACTGCTCAGAGAATCTTTACAGATAAATTGTAAACAAAGAAAAAGAAAAATAAAAAAAATTATGCAATACTGCAGTTTAAATTCAAGACTCCAAATTAGGAAGCAAAATATCCTTCTGTTTGTATCTTAGTTGAACTGTTCATCTGAACTTCTTGTTTGGCCAAAGGAACTAGCATATTAAAATTTGGCTTTATAGAAATAGAGAAGCAACTGTACAGGATTTGCTTTGCTGCCATACCTAAAATCACTGAAGAGAAAGGTTATGGGGCTTGAGCTGCCAGTTTCTAATGGCAAGGGCACCTGCCAAGAATGGTTGTTTAGAAAAACCTTCGTCTTTCTTCCCTATTCCTTTTCTTCTCTTTCTGGTAGACAACTTTGGTTTGTACAAGGGACAAAAGATGATCCTTTTACCTCCCTATACGCCCTTTTAGCTCCATATAAAAACTGGGCATTAATACAATGGACCAAAGGCCATAGGAAAAGAAAGAACTTCACAAAAACAGGATATTGCATATTCAGAAAATTGAAAATCAGGATAAAGGCTTTGCTGGCATTCAATATTTTGGGATTGGATATTATCCTAATATGCATTTTCTTGTGTCGGCATGACTGTTTACCTACATATCAGAAATTTCATAGATTTGAAATTTTTGATGGGTAACAAACTTCGAATTTGTTAATCTTTCTTATTTGGGGCATGTTTGATTCGTTCCTAGCTTGTAATCTCTCGCTCTCGCTAACCTAGAAGTGAATGCCATTCATTTAAGAAAACAGAAATCCAATGTTAGAGATGGAGAGGATTCTACCCTCAGAAGATTGGAATTCAATCCCATAACAAAGGCCCATAGTTTTAAGAGGTTTAACATCAGAGTTCAAATCTAAAGGACCCAATGTTCGGAATGCTGGGGTTCAGTCAGAAAACCAAGATCCAGATCTCACAAACCTGTGGCATTTGATGTTTTTCACTTAAATGCGGGTTGGAATGTTAGAAGTGGAGAAAATAGGGTCGGAACCTTATTGGGGGCCCTTCGAAATCCCCCTTGTCCCCTCAAACTTGTTTTCCAGCTGTGGAAAAACACTAGTCAGATTCACCGAGTCCCGAGAGACTAGGGGAGGACTTGGGATTCGACCCGAGTCCGACCAAAAACTCGCCAAGTAGTTATAGTGACTAGACAGTTTTTTTCATTACAGAGTCACCATCCTCTGGAACTGGCACCTTGCCAGTTCCTGTTGACTCAGATTAATCTGAATTCGACTCGCGTAGTTTTAAACATTGATTTTCTTCAGAAAGTCGAACTTTAGGGAAAAATAATCTCTGAAGTCCCAAACCCTCAACAGTAAACCCTAGTAAATGCGCACGTGGACAAAAAGTGGCATTTGACAGACTGGAAGAAATGTGGATATCCTTCAAATATTATTCGGCTTTTAGAGAGAGGTATGGGAATATTAGGTGCAACCAGAAAGAGAAAATCGTATATGCCCAGAGAAAGAACTAGGTATATTGAGAGAGAATTATGGGATATGCTGACAGATGGGGAAAGAAATGGGAGTATGTGTTGATTGGGAAGGTCGAATATGAGGGAAGTCGAGAAATCAAATATAACAAGTAGTACACAAATTTAACCTGTCCATTGCAGAGAGACCTCATACAAGATAAAGTACATGACTTTTTTTGTACAGAAAAGTACATCAAGATAGAATCCATTACAAAAAAAAATCATTGAATTTTGTTACAATTTGCCTCCTGAAAAGCTTGTTCTTGCAAGAGATTTTAAATGTACCGAAAGTATGCAATAATAAATTAATCAAAATCTGTGTTTTATTATCAAGTCCTTGCTCAAAAAATCTTAATTAGATCCTGTTTGTTGCACATATCTAAAATCTCGTACCATAACCATTTCATAACTATGGGTCAGGTCAAAGCAAGTTAAGAGTCCATTTTATCTGAGTTCCCATAATTACTTTAGGTGTAATTTCATATCATTATGACCAGCAAACACTAGTGATCAAGGTAGGAAAATCGGTAAGCAAGTAACAGCAAATGGGCAGCTACAATAACTTGCAAACCCCAGTACATTGATGCTCAAGCACACTTCTACTGCCAGAAGTACACAAGAGTACAGAGAATGGTTCCATCCAACTCACAAGTTTATAGATGCAATGCAAATTACCTCGACTATGGTCCCAAGAAGAGCCTCTGTATAGCCAATTGTTATATTCGAGTACAGGTTAAGACCTTCCCTTTGAATTCCAGGCTTTTCATTGATATGGAGATATACATAAAGGTCGCCGATTCTTCCCCTGTACACAACAATAAATCTTAAGGACGTGATATTATTTTGAGCTACCTAATGTCAAAGCTCACATCGTATTTTTTTTGTTGAGAAAGTTAACCTATAAACTTCACATCGTATTGTCGACCAGCAAAAGTGAAAAAGCAGGAAACTCTCTCACAACCAGGAAAACATTATGCAAAACCCACAAGAGGAGATTTAACATAGATCACATCTCATCAGAGAAACAGAGAAAATGAAGTTCAGGTGCCTCTATCAAAAAAGTTTGATCATGAGATAAGAATGGTAATAGAAGTACAAAAGATACCTAACCATCAAGTACTACAAGTCCAGACACTTGGTAAATATCAATCACACAGTTGACTATGCTAGCATGTTGGGCCCAGAAGTTAATAAATCCCACCCCAATCCAGCTAATTATCTATGAAGTTTTTGGAAAGAATTAGCCAAAATCTGGCAAGCTTAGCTGATTTTGCGTTCATTGTAAGGTTTGTAGCTATTGGAGGGTCCTTTACGTTATTGTACCCTAGCAAAACAGCAAGGTTTATGCTGGGTATTTTGGCCTTCAAAGGCCTTTTCTCCGGGGGCTTTCCCCCATGTAGAGCGGCCATGCGATATCGCACATCCCAGTTTTGAGTGACCGTGTGGATTAGTCAATCAATGAGCTCTATGTTATTTAAAGTTGTGTTACTCATGCTTTTATGATTACTCCAGGGAGAGTGGACCCAGAAAGAGTGGGAGTATTGGACTCCATGGATGAAAAAGCACTGCGAGTGTTGGGCTTTACTTGGATGGAGGTCTTTGAAGCAAGGCTTTACTTCAGTATAGAGCAAGCATGAGAACGCTATACTCAGATGAAAGTGGCCAATAGAGCAGGACTCTATATGGATTAAAGTGGCCATTACAGCAGGTTGGAGCTGGACTCCATCTGGGACATCTAGGCTCCATCACTCTTGCCTGGGCATTCTATTAGGGCTTAGCCAGATGGAGTGGACCCTCAACTTGGGCTGAATGGGATTACTATCTATGATGCTCATTACTTAAGAGATCCACAGGTACCCGATCCTGAGCCAAGAGAAACCAGTACACTCCTGTGGTGTAGGATGGTGGCTTGTGAAGACAAGTGATTGAAAACCTCGACATCGCAACCTACACAGCATGCGTGTTGCTAGTTTCCTCGGGTCTTTGTGATCCTTGAGAGTTTTGGGTCTGTGTAATCCACTAACATGCATATGCCTGAAAGAGGACTCCTCACATCTTTGTGATCTTGTGTCTGGTCTTTGTGATTTGACTAGACCTTTGCGATTGCGCTTGTCCTCAAGGAGGTCACCCCAAAATCTGTATCTACACTGTGGTGCCTCTAGGTCTTGGCTAGCGTTGATAGGCCAATCTGAGCTCCTTAAAATGGAGCTATGTGGATCATGAGTGTGTTGGATTGGTTAGTGGTCTACGTGTGACTAAAGTATAGTCATGGAATGCCTTGTTGACGATCTTGTTTCATTGCTAGCCCACTCTTCCAATGGTTTTACATGTGGCTTCTCAAGTTTTAAGGAAAATAAATATAGTTTTATTTTCTCTTTTTAACAACCTTAATTATGCATGATGAATTTTGTTTTAGAACACAGGTATTTCAAAATAAAATTATTTTCTAAAATAGGGATAGTTTGAAATCTATTAATTCTTTACAGAGAATACCAATTTGAGGGTTTCATGGAAAATGAGTGGAGCACAGGGCGTGCACGATTTTGTGGGCCTCATGTGGGTGACACAGCAAGAAAGTCATGTTGACCCCACTTGCCATGGGGTGCCATGTGGCCTGCAAATCGAAAGAGAGAAAGTGCATGGAAGTCCTTGCTCTTCTAGGTAGTGTGTGGAGCCCAAATTTGACTTTTATGTGTAATATGATTCTGAGATTTCCAATGGTGGTTAAATTTGGTTAGTTGCAAGGATTTCGAAAATACAAAGTTGGATAGGATTGGATCTTCAAGAAGATTTCCTGTTCACATAGGAACTATCACATGGAATCTAATTATAATATGGAAATCTCTTGGAATGGTCCGATGGAATCCAACTTGGACGATAAGATTGTTGGAATGTCATTCCTCCTAATGCTGAAAATCCTCCTTGATTCACAATGGATGGCTAGTATTTAACCACTCACACCCAACAATATCTCCTATTAGATGTGGAAGTCAAAAGTCCAAAGGTCAATACAAGGTTGTAGCTCCACACTCCTATGACACATGGTCATCCTGTGTAAGAAAGATCATAAGGGATGGGGCGTGAGGCTTCTAGGATTCTTTCTAGGTGTTGATCACATGATTCACAAGCGGAGGCTGTACCATGGGATGTGATAGGCATGGAAGAAGGCATGCTCCTCTTTCAATCAGCATGCAAGCAACTGGCGTTTCCATCTCCAAGTGAACTTCTTTGGCTTTCCTTCATGGCAAATAAAGTTGATGACTTCTGTTATGAGCTGAACATGATCATGAAAAAAAGGTATCCAGAGCAGGGTTGTGGAGAGATACGTTACAACAGTGAAGAACATGGTGCATGAAAGGAGAAGATGGTGTGTGAAGGCCAAGTCTCGAATCTGCAAAAGCTGCAAGACTGTTAGCGCAAATCCTCTTCCAAGTTATCCATGATTAAGGCATTCCTGAGATCAAACAGTGACTGTTATAGTAGCAAAAGGCATCAAAAAAAGATGAGGAGATTCACCCATGAAAACCATGGTAAGCACAATCAGGCCTGTGCAGTACACTTAGACTGCCATCTAGGGGCATCAAAGGCCTAATATTGTAACCACCACACCATCCCAGGTTTGAGAAGGTATCATAGGCCTTCAAAGAGGTTTCTCCATGTTGAAAACAGGGGAAAAACCTTCCCCAAGTATGGTCATGAAACAGGGTAAAGGAAAGTGTTCTCCAGGGCTTCTATTGAGACATGCAGGAAGAGAATTTGTTTCTCTATGGGCTGCTGCTCGTGCTTGAGAAAGGAAGGTGTTTTCTGTGGCTTGAAAATCGGGGAAGATGATATTCAAGGGCTGTCACATCAGAGAAGATCAGAGAGTTCCCAGAGGTGCATGAGGGAAATTGGCAACTGAATCAGCAGGCCGTGCATGCTTGATGATGAGAAACCCTAGAGTTGAAAAGTAACCCTGGAGAGGATGGAAAACCTTATAAGCCATTTCCCTCATGGTACTTGAGCTAATTTTGAGTTGAGTTGGTGACTATCCCTGGTTCCATGCACCATCAATCTGTTGAGATCCAATGTGGGGTGAACCAAGTCCCAGGGGTTGACTTCAGGCAACTCTAAGAAGTCCACTGTTTTTGTTAATTTCTTTTTGTTATTTACAAGGTGGGAATATGGATGCAACCAGATCCTAATAGACTATAAGTGTGTTTTTTTTAAAAAAAAAAATGTTTTTGCTGTAGAAACATCTATTAAAGAATTTGGTAGCATGTGCATGGTGGGCTTGCCAATACAAGCAATAAGAGTAGTTAGAGAAGTTCTCCGGAATTCGGTATCTAGCCAGCACCACTACAACTACACACATTTAAATATACTTTATCTTCATCAAAATATGCAATATTATCCAGTATGGTATCAATATATTTTGCAATTTAGATTTAGTAATCAATTCATGAAGTTCTATTATTGCACTTTGGTTCTTCAAAACCAGAGGACCAGTAGAATTACACCAATATTAGATGAGAAAAATATAGAAAAAGAGAATATCAAATTTGCTTTTGATCAACTAGAAAAAAGGTGGTCCCTATTAGCATTTCCAAAAAAATCCCAGTGAGATGGCTCGGGCATACTAGTTTACATAGTGGCTAGTTTAATGAACAACTAATCTTTTGTCCACTTTTTACTCCATTTCCAAGTATTTATGTTATATTTGCAAAAAGTAGGAATACTACAACATGAAGAAATATGAGACACACAGTTAACCTGGCCAAATTTATATACCATATCACAGAAGGCAAACAGAAACGAGGTGCCTGAATTATACATAAACATTGCATGGAAGGGCGTCAAGTCGATCAAAAGCCTGCCTTTTCTTATCAAAGTGTCCTTCTCCCTGAACTTGAATGGTCATTCCGTCACTAACACCTGCAGGTACCTCTACTTTGATAGTTCGCTTTAGTTGAACCCTACCATTGCCCTTACATCTATGACACCGATCAATGATCACTTTGCCCTCACCACCACAACTTGAGCAAGTAGATACCTAAAAGTCAAAATATGAAAAACTTTATGCAGACTAGAAACAAAAACTAGTTAACCAAACAAAACAAAAAGAGTATTAATGTTCAGCAGATTATAAAGCAACAGGACAAATTAAGGTCTTAAACAAAAAAGAGTGTTGCAAAATCATAAACTAATAGGAATTATAGCACAAGCATAATTTCATCACACATATCCACAACCAATCATCACAAGTTATAGGATGGAGTTCACAGATGCATAGTGTGAACTAGACTGGTATAACGGATAATGCTTTTTCTTTTTTTGTTTTCTTTTGACTCTTCGTATAATGAATAATGTTACACCATTGTGCTCACTAAAGGGCTGTTTGGATACCTAGAAATATATTGTCTGTGAAATACATTACTAGCGTAATACATTACTGTGTAGTACATTATCTGCAAATAGATTGTTACTGATTGGGTAGTATTTAAATGCATCCTCGGAAATACATGGCTACTGTGTGGTTATGTCTGAAAGAAATATGGGAAATTCATTACCAACATTTTATCAGCACTTGCCCATAAACTATCATTTCTTTCTTTTTTTTGTCACAAAATTCCACTGAAATGTGGAATTAAAGTCATCATCACATAATTCCAAAAAGATTTTCTAATAATAACATCATCACCATTCCAAAAAGATTTTCTAATAATAACTTGTACCATTCTAAAGTCATCATCACACAATTTCTTACTTATTTTGCATGCCGATGGCACTTATATGGAATCATATGTCTTCTCACATGATTAGACTTTGGTTTCAACATGATAAGTCATTGGAATAATATGATTGGAATAACATGTTTTTATTGTGATAAGCCTTATTTTTATTTATTTTTTATAGAAGTCTTTCAAATGTCTATCTATATAATTTCAAATAAGAAATAAATTTATGATACCAAATTAAAAATCTTTATGGTACAAGTTAAAAAATGGGAAGAAGTTGGATTAGTAAACTAGATGGTTTGGTAATTGCAGTATAAAATTTTGAGGTATTGGCGGATTATTTCAATTGAGCTTTTACTAATCTCTTATGAGGATTATGTTGGGTGAAATTTTTTATTATAATTGTGTTGTATAATTTCTTATGTTGAGTGAAACTTTTTATTATAATTGTGTTGGGTAATTTCTCATTGATTAGATATGCTAAGGAGAGAGGGAGAATGGAAAAAGTACAGATGAGAGAGTAAGGGAGCTTAAAACAAAAAAAAAAGGAAAAACTACAAATGAGAGGAAGGGGCTTAAAAAAAGAAGGAAAAAGTACATATGAGAAGGGGCTTAAAGATAAAGAGGCTTAAAAAAGGAGGAAAAAGTACATATGAGAAGGGGTTTAAAGAGAGAGGTTATTAGGGTTCAAGAGAGAGGGGATGGGCTTAGAGAGGGAGGGAGCACCTATGAAAACCGAGTAGGCGGGTTGGCATTTTATTAAGCTGAGATAGGGCAGAGAGACGCACGTGAAAGATTTCTAAAGATTACCTGTCAAGCATGTAATAGATTTTCACCTTTCGGTGCACGTAATGTGTTTCATGATTTTTGGGGAAATCTCGGGTAATCTCTTTCTATTTTCTTACTATAAAGTGTACCCAAACGGTGGAAATGTCATATTTCCTCGTAATAGATTGTCATGTAATAGATTTTCAGGTACCCAAACGGCCCTTAAAATATATATATATATATATATAACAAAGCACACTATATGGAGAAAATATTTGCACCAAAACTTTGACTATACAAGACCACAACACTTTAAAATCATTGTTTACAAACCCAGCGGTTTAAGCCTGGATTCGCCTGGCTCACCCAATCAGGTCCACCCCCAAGCCAACTTAAAGAAAAGTCGTTACTGGATTTGATCATTTTTAGGGTCCCGTACCTGTAGAAAGAATGGAACTCAAAACGTCATGTTGTGGCATCCACCCTAACCACTTATGCCTTGAGTCCATTTCTACTGGGTTTGATCATTTTTTTCCAACAATAATAGCCTTTACAATATAAAATTCCTAAAAATTAAAGAAATACCCATCTGATTTCCCACGAGGTTGCTGGGTCCACAAAAATCCATTGACACATCAGCACTTGAACATGATTCAACTCACACCGAAATTCCAATGGCACATGGTTGACTTAATAGTCCACATATGATGTATTTTTCACCATGAGAGAAACAGCTAACGATGTCAAGTCTGAAGGACATCGGAAAGTAGCAAGCACAAATTGTCTTCAAAAGAGATCATGCTAATCAACATGGCCAACTTTTATGTTGCCATTTAATAAGTTTTAAACCTTCAAGGAAAGTGTTGGATGGATTCTAGGGTGCCATAAACTCCTAATTCAATAGAAAAGATTTCGTAGTTTCAAGCTTGGAATCAAAGAAGTGAAAAAAACGACACTCTAAGTGGGATATTTTGGTCCCAAAGACCAAGGTGCATATTCACTGATGGTAGAAATGATTCTCCAAATTTCCAGAATAAGGCTCAAGAAGCTGTTTGAAACCATATAAAGATTTATGAAGTCTATAAACAAAAGGTACCTATGAAAGCAGAAGTATTGCTGGTGGATGCAAGTTCACTACATAATAGCAAAACCTGTTCTTCACAACAAACAGAATACATGCCACAACTACATGGAGAAGGAGCAAAAGTCACCTTATAATCAATACAAGCCTGTTGATTGAATCCCTCTGCAACAAATCGTTTGTTCAATTGATCCATGAACAAATCTGTTCAGTCTTAATTTTAATAACCCACTCCCAGCCATTGCGTCTTTTCCAGGAGGGATATGAGTGAGAACTTTTGTGTGATTCCACTAAGAGGTTTCATTGTTCATCGATTGTTCCCAGCAAGCATAAAATACTGCTTGGTATAAAGAAGGCCTAGAAATGAGTTTCAGGGTTGCAAGAAAGGAAGAATATGAGGAGAAAAACATGGAAAATGAATATTAAAGACATGGTGTCTGGTGGTAATCTTGTTCAATGTATCACAAAATAACCCACCTAGGTGCCCCCTAGGCATTGGTGCCCTAAGACCCTGCCTTGTTAAGACCGAGCGTCGTATGTGGGGTTGTCTAGGCACCACGTAGGCAGCCACCAAGCTCCCCAACTGACGGTGGAAATAGGCCCTTGAACAAGGGTAATAATGGTCTCCTCCACCCCCCACCCTCCAAACAGAAAAAAGGGGTGTACAAGGGTTTTGGAGGAATATTTGGTGCATCGAGGTTTTCTCACTTGTTTTATTACATTTTTAAAAAATCAAAATCAGGCTAGGGGTTGTTTGAGTTTTAATTTCTTTGGCTATTTATGTCATTTTTTGTTGTAAAGAATTTAGGGGTAAAATTGAAATTTTTAAATTTGAAAAGTGAAAGGACCGTGCTTTAATATTGATAAGTGTTTATTTCAAAAGCTAGCCTTTTAAGGTTTCTTTTATAAATATGTAAGTTTTGGACAATTAAAAGAAGAACAAGAACAATTGAATTTTGTGTCTTGCAAGGATATCTTTTTGTTTTTTAGGTGAACCCCTTTGAAGTCCAAAGAGAGAGGGTATATTCTCTCACCCCTCACCCTTCTTTCATATTTTTCATTTCTCAAGTTTAGTTTATTTTCTTTCACCTCTTCCCGACATCAATATTCTAACCCCTCAAAACCCATTTGTAAGCATTTAGAGTAAGACAACCCTTATAAAAACAACCATTTGAGTTTTTTTTGAAAAATAAAAAAGAATAGAAGCAGGTTGAAAATTAGACAACAAGAGGTGTAAACAAGGTGTTTCACAACCAAAGCATACCAAATTTGAACCAACTTTGTCAGGTTTTAAAGGAACAATTTATTTTGATTTTGAGATCTTGGACGTTTTGGTTCTATAACTTTTCTAGTATGGATTTGCATTTCTTGAAGGCTTTTTTCAAGATTGGGTTTTGGTTTAATGAGTTTTAATATGCGCTTTTTTTTTTTTTAGTTTCGAGTTTTGATTTTGGACCGTCTGGTTTTGTAAATTTTTCTAGTATGGATAACATTAACCACAAAAAAATGATTCCATTAACCAAAAAAAGAGGAAAAGGATTATTATTCTGGTGAGGAGGGGAGCTTGAGGTGGACCTAATTACAACTAGTAGGTAAGGGGGGTTTGGACAAAAGAAGCATTCGCCAAACTGCTATCCAGAACCGCTTCTCTCATAAAGACAGGTTTCAGGTACGCCAATGCATAACCTTATCCACGTAATAACAGGGCATTTCTTTCAATGCAACTAGCTTGAAGAGCTACCAAGCTGTGTTGGAAGCAGTTTGGGCCTAGATTGAAGGGCATTATATCCTATGGGCTCAAGAAGCCCCTGCTTAAGACGAAGGTGGATCTTACAAATAAGTATCTGAAGGCATAGGGATGCATGAGGGAAGCACAGGATGTCTATAATGACTGATTCATGAACTGATAGGCAAGGAGAAATATCATAAACTTTTTTTTGAAATATGTTAACTTGAAATATCATAAATTTTATAGTGAATTCTCCAATAAAGATTATGTTTTTGAAGCCAATTGACACTAAGAAAACACAAAATGAAGAGTTCATTTTTCAGCACAATGGACCAATGCATAGAGGTAGGCATGCCGTACGTTTTTTGGACGCACTTGGCAACACATTGCAGCGACCTCATGCTTGAGGCGATTAGTGAGTTGAAAAATGCAAGACTTGACAACCATGAAAGCAAGGGCATTACTGTTATCATACACAACCACACACAACACATAGCTATGCTGAAGAAGGTCAATAGAGAAAAGGGAGTTGGTGAGGCCAGGGATGAAGAGGTTTGCCACTTATTACTTGCCACGTCGGCTTAACAAAACAAGCTCAATACCATGCATGTCTTTGAACAATGAACAAAAAGCAGGTGGTCCAAGCATGTTGTGCGGAAGCTGGCCATTCACTACTCCTACCCCTAAGCAAATAAAATGACTCAAGAAATAAATAAAAGACATAATAAAGGGACAGATTCAACGACTATTTTGCACTTTTGCTATTGAGAACGATATTCTAGGCCACATCCCATGCAAAGGGGCAAAGGGGTAGAAGGTGTCTGAGATTGTTTTGCAACTCATTTTGCAATGGGGCGGTCTACTCCAAGCATTCAATCCTTTGGGGGAGGTGTTGCACTTGTGACTAAGAAGAAACCACCCATGAGTCATATTTACAAGGCAATAGACATTGGTAAGGAAGAGATAGTGGGAACCATGAGTATAATGGAAAACTATTCACCAATTTGGAATATTGTGGATAATAAGCGGAATATCCAAGCTACATTGGCCCTCGTATGCAGCAGGGAATTTTCTCAACCCTCGATGCTTCAAACTGATTGTGAGATTGATTTCAAGTGTTGGAATATGGTTGCATTTAACATGTGCAGCATGAAAACTCAACATAATAGAATTGAATATGTATAAGTTCCAGATGAGGAGGAAGGCAAGGACTAACCTCTATCCAGCTAACTTTAGTGCTTACTTTTAATTATGCCTTTGCGATTTCAAAACTTGAGGTACATAATAGTGATATAGTATAATACTATAACAGTGATATAGTAATCATCATCATCATCAGAGCCTTTTCCCAACAATTTGGCGACAACTACACGAATTCTAGTCTACCATTCTGCCCTATTTAGGGTCATACCCTCAGTGAGGCCATAAGTCCCCATATTTTTTTTCACTACTTCCAACCATATTCTTTGGGGCCAATAGTGATATAGGATAATACTATTATAGTGTATAAACTTGCCTTCAGTAATTTCATGGCTCTCAGAGGTAGCTCTATAAAGGGCCACAGATGGGGTAAAAGCCAAGCCCTTACAAAGGATAGCCTTCACATATTGAACATGACGCATAGCTCATTTGATTGTGAATGCAACTTTAGCTCATTTGATTTCATAATGTGTTAACTTAAATTTTTCTATCAAACCTCATAGGCCCTAAGTTGCATTATTTTGTTTGAATCCTACATTCATGAATTATCCAATATCCATATGAAAAAGAGAAGCAAACTCGAGCAAAAGAGACTAAAGGAAATTATTTATGGCAGAATTGAAGATTAAAGGAGTGCTACCAAAAGCACCTTTCAAATGTTGTATGGCTGATTAATATATTATTTCAAGTGCAGCTTTCAAGTTTGCGCAAGTTTCAATTTTCCAAATTTCTAACAATTCAAGTTCATGTCTTCTAGATTTCTAACAATTCAAGTTCATGCCTTGAAAATATGGAATGCTTCAACTGATGTTTTTATTTTTTTGATAGATGAAAACTTTATTAAGATACAAAAGAAGCTTATGGGGCTCTCATGTCATATACCCAGTTATAAAAAGATCTCCAGAAGTCTAATTAGCAAGATATAATCAAAGATTTTTAGAAGAATTTGATTCTTTCCAATCAACTTTGGACCTTTCTGCAGAAGTACATAGAGCATAGCACGCACAATCAATAACACAAACAACAATACTCCATAGCATTAACAACAACACATTCAAGAGAAATAATTGAGATAGTCACAATGGCAGACAATTCATTTGTTATACAATAATATTGTTAATATAATCTAAACATTGGGAGGAACCTGGAATTCAATTAGATTCATATAATGTTGACAATTTTCCCATGTCAAACACTCAGCAATCGAGCATCGTGATAACATAGATGCCACCTAGAAACGCAACTATGGCGTAATGACTCGAACCAAAAGAGAATGAGTTCAGCAATCCACTGGAGCCTTAGAACACTGATACACAGTAGTGAAAAAATACTAAAGCAAGCAATTTGTAAAAAGTTATCTCATTGGATTTATGAATTTAATGTAGATAATGTCCTTGACTCGTTAGAGTAGCCTCCGTTCAATATTTAACACACTGAGTTTTGAAATAGAATCACAATTTTGAATTATATATTTCAGCTATTCAGTCATAGACGGGACTTTTCATTTATATAAAGTCACATGACAAGAGAAATAAAGATACATTAGTGCAGAGGATGAAGTGCACAATCAAAACACATACTACTTCTCAGCCAAAGGATAGAGGGTGTCATCTTTGAGATAATAAGTTACAGGAATTCTAAAGCTGGCAGCTCATCATAGATTTCTTTTGGGCTTGCGTATTTAGTAGAGGTGTTGAACATGTACGAACTTTGGGCGATATGCCCCTCAGCAACTAGCAAACTAAATTAATCTTTCACAACATTACACAACAAAAGAAATAACAAACAGACATCCTCATATAATTTAGTAACTTTGTTTCAACCACGAAAAAGGGCACAAAGTTCCACCAAAAACATACTATAAACGCAACAAATGTAAACTGTACTTTAAACTTTTCCAAGTTCTCAAATGTAGATTTACCTGTGACACTACTCCAAACGAGGTTCTTTGTGATTTCATTACACCTCCACTGCCACCACAAACTTCACAGATTCTTAAACCACTGCTAGACTTTGCTCCAGTACCATTACAATCATCACATGTTTCAAAACGGGAAATATTAATGTCCTTTTGTACTCCAAATATGGATTCTCCAAAACTCAAAGGGAGATCATATCTGCATCAGCAAGAGGACAATTATATGCAAGTAATCAAGGCAAAGAGAAATCCAATATTTTTGCTAAGATTAGCATGCCAATAGTTGATCACTTCAGACAGAAGGTGCATTTTCACAATCCAAAGCATAAAAAAAACATCTGTTTAAAGAAATGAAACATAAGTCTCCAAAAAGTGCCCAAGGAGCATGACAGTAGATACAAAAACCCCATCATAGTGACCAACTTCAAAAACAGAAACCATGAAACCCAGCACCATATGTATTTAAAACAAGAAGCAAGCTAAAGTAACAACAAACGCTTACAAGGTAATAACTAAGACATAGATATACATTGAGAAAACATATCTGACATAGGATAAAACCAAGTCCAACCACAAATCTGGCAACATGTTTCCAAGTTCAACCACTCATCTGGCTACATGTTTCTATAGTCTACACTTACCCCAGAAATCCAAACTGAAATCCCAACCAAAAAATATCCTCTTAACTTGTACTACAGACATTTCTCAATAACATCCCGCAGGATATCTCTCTTGCCTTGTAATAAAAATTTCTCACCTAAAAGCTCTTGGAAAGGCATTAAGCTTTAGGAAGCCAAATTCCGATATCCACCCTATCAAGGAAGGACGGAAGGATAGTTGGAAAGAATTTTCAAGAAAATAAGACCTCCTACCCAAAATTTCAAGTTCTTGGAATTTCAAATTAGCTAAGGAAAGAACAGAAATCTGGAACATGACACTTCTTAACACCCAAGAAATTGAGAAAATGGGCTTCAAGAAAAAAGGCACATAGGTCAGCAAAGTTCATAGAAATTGCTCTGCAAAACTGTATTGATTGAATCTAGAATATTGGGTGAGAAACAAGAAACAGTAGACTTAGAAATATGGTCAAGTATTTCACAGCTGACAAAAAAATTGTAAATTACTTCACAGTTCACAATGATCATGTCCAGGACTTCTCGCCTTTTGACTTACATAAAGAAATCAATCTAGTTAATACAATGGTCGAGAAGGCTGTTTGGTTCACAAGATATATTCAGTAAAATCCACAAAGGTCACAAGTTAAAACTAACATATTACCGAATATTCGCATCCTGATGCCAGTTACTCCTGAAATTGAAGTTAGTGCCATCTAAGCCCCCTCTGCCGGCAAAAATCCCATTTGATTCACCAAAAAATGATTCAAAAATATCGAAGGGATCCACCTGTGGAAACGCAAACAATTTATTAGCTGCATAATAAGGATAAACTTAATTAATGGAATTGTGGAAACTGGAGATTTCTGTGAGCTAAGGCAGTTGCCCTTGATTTTTAATTCTTACCCCTGATGGTCGAGCACCAGATCCTTGGTATTCTCCTTTTAGACCTGCCTCACCAAAACGATCATAAGTAGATCGTTTTTCATTATCTGACAGCACCTGTAGCCAATAAATTTTTGATAGTATTTAGAAATATATTTTCAACCCGTAATGAATATATTAGTAGAAGCAAAATCCAACTTTCATATAAACAAGGAGTGGAAACAAACACGAGTGACCACAAATAATAAATGAAATCATAATTTGTGCTAGAAATGTTCCACCTGTATCGAATAAAAAAGACTCGAGTGTAACTTATCAAAATATATAGGATCATATGAGGCAGTATGCAATAAAGGCACATCTAGCTATGCATAGCCCAATTAAACTCAGCCAATGACTCATATAAGGAAATCCTAATTTGAACAATCCACAAAGATGATTCATGAAACCACTAAGTCATTTCCCTGTGTTTCAAGAGAATAATCCGCGTGGGTGCAAAGGTCAGTTATAGATGCTTGCATGTAATCAAGCAAACAACACACCTACAAGAGAAAAAGCATTCAAATGGTTTCTTTTGACTTTTGATAAATATTCAAATGGTACACCTAATTAAATAAGATTATGGATGTGTAAACTCCCCAGAGTAACTGATCTATATGTACTCTTGTTGCAGTTTGATGCAACTAGGAATAAATGCCAGTTGACAAATCATCTTCTTTACTCAATGTTAGAAAATTTGCTACCTTGCCTCTACGCAGTCGAGGCAGGCCACCATACCGAAAAAGCCGACACGCCCACCCCTCATGGCCATGTGCCTAGGCGCCTACCCTTTTCCTAGGAGGGCGCTTAGCCCACCTAGTGCTACCTGCTTAAAAGATGCCACTCCTTTTTATTGTTTTTGCTTTTATTAATTTTAAGATCAACCTCCAGGGCCTGATGGGTACCTAATTGCATTTCTCCAAGATTTTTAGGGTATATTGAAAGATTAATTCATATAAATGTTTCAAGAGTTTCATCAAAGAGGTAAATAAACAGAGCAATGAATGCAACATTTATAGCCTTAATACCCAAGAAAGAAGGGGTGGAACACATAAAAGATATCAGGCCAATCCATTTGTTTGGAGATTTCCAAAATTGCTTCATCACAGAGGAAAGACCTAGATTGTCCATGATTGATATCCTCTTCAAATTTCAAAACCATATCTCAGGAAAGTCACGGTTGGCTGCTAAGACCAATCCAAGAAGAGTGATATGGGCAGTGGCATTCAATATAGATCAACCTCTAGGGCCCGATGGGTACCTAATTGCTGTTCTTCAATATTTTTAGAGTATACTGAAAGATGAAATTGTACAAATGCTTCAAAAGTTTCATCAAAGAGGTAAAAAAAACAGAGCAACGAACACAAAGTTTAGAGTCTCGATACCCATGACAGAAGGGGTTGAAGACACAAAGGATATCAGACCAATAAGTTCGTCTGGAAGTGTATGCAAAATATCAATAGAAATCTTAGAAATGAGGCTAAAAGAGGTCCTTCCAGATGTTGTGCAAGGTAGAACCAGAAAAAAGGTCTATAACTATGTTAACTGGTCTCTTCTCAATAAGTCAACGATATATATGGCATTTGGAGATTGATGGAGATTGGAGAGGGTAGGTCATGGGAGGCATATCTCCTGTTCCCTTCTCAATCTTCATAAATGGATCCCTGAAAGGATACGTTCCAAGTTCAAGGGGATTAGGACAGGGAGACCCCCCTTTCATTTTCCAATTGTAGCAGTAGGTTTCAGACTTATAGTTCGATGCTAAAAGGGGTCTACAATAATGAGATGATGACAGGATCCAACATTGGTCATCTGAAACACGCAGATGCTACACTGATTTCCTGTGGAGAGAAAATGAAGAATATGTACCTATACTTGACATGTTTTGAGGTAGCCTCTGGGATTAAAGTGGACATGTCAAAGACTAAGTTGGTGGGTGTATCAGTCCTTGAAGAAGAGTTATAAGGACTAGAAATATGTGTAGGGTATGATACATATGAGTTTTTTCTTTCTTGACATGTCCAAAAAAAGGCACACATGGGCTTGCCACAATTCATAGGGAAGGCAAGCAGGAACGCACAATTGGGAGCAGTCCTTGAAAGATTTTAAAGTATCTTTGAAGGTTACAAATTTATCAATGGGACAAAGCATCACCCTCATCTCTACCCTTATGTTCGACAATTTATTATATATCTATGTTTTTAGTACCTTCTTCAGTAGAAAAAGACATTGAAACGCTTGGGGGATTTTGTTTTGGGGAACCCCACTGAGAACAGAGGTTTCATTTGGTGAGGTACAATAGTGTGTACAAACTGAGAAGTCAATAGGGGCTAGGAATTAGAACAACCAAATAAATGGATTGGGCACGTAGGCTTGTGGTTATGGACGCCTGCATAAAGACATGGAAGAGAAGGGTGAAAGTAATGGGTGTCCAATAACTAGGTGATAGAATTTAAAAAAATGAGAAAATGGACTTATTTAGGGATAAATTAGTTGATCAAGGAAAATGGAACACTGAAAATAATGTCAATGTAATATAGAATGAGATGGCTGACTGTATCAAGAAAGTGGCAATTGGCAAAAGAAGTTTTAGGAGAATCTAGAGGGAAAAGAAATTCCGATAATCAAATTTGGTGGTGGAGTGATGAGGTTAAAAAGGCCATTAACGAGAAACGAGAAACGATCACGTTAAAAACTTGACAATGTAATAGAAATGATCAAAACTTAGAAGAATATAAAATTGCTAAGAAAAACGCTAAACAAATAGTAAGTAAACTTAACCTTAAGGCATATGATAATCTATACAACAAACTGGGAACAAGAGAACCTGAAGAAATGTCTTCCAATTAGCAAAAATAAGAGAGAAAAAATGTAGGGATCTAAACCATATTAAATGCATTAAGAGTGAGGATCAAAGGGTCTTGATGAAGGATGACAAGATCAATGAAAGGTGGAGAGTTTACTGCCAAAAACTTTTAAATGACGAACACAGTGAGAACATAGCGGTAGAAGGAACTGTTGGTATATATGATGGCGGAGGTCATAGATACCTTTGTAGGATTAGGATGTCGGAAGTGAAAGAAGCTTTGAAAAGGATGAAGATAGGAACAACTTTCGGACCAGATGGTATCCGGATAGAGGTTTGGAGTGCATGGGGGAGATTGACATTGACTAGCTGACGAAGTTGTTCATCAAATTGTTGAGAACCAAGAAAGTGCCAGACGAATAGAGGAAAAGTATTGTCGTACCGAGTTTCAAAAACAAATGAGACATAGAGAATTGTGCGAACGATCAAGGGATCAAGCTTATGAGCCATACTATGAAGCTCTGGGAGAGAGTGATTAAGCAACGACTAAGGCATGAAACAAGTGTATTGGAAAATCAATTAGATTTTATGCCAGGAAGATCAACAACCAAGGCTATTTTCCTACTTAGACAACTGATTGAGAAGTTTAAGACGAAGGGAAAAGACCTTCATATAGTCTTTATTGATCTAGAGAAAGCCTATGATAGAGTACCTCAATATTGATTTGGCGGGTATTGGAAAAAAAAGGAGTCTCCAGACACAAAATCAAATTGGTGAGACATATGTACGATGGAGCGCTAACTAGTGTACAAACAACTAGTAGAGAGACGAGTGGGTTTTTAGTGACAATAAGTCTACATCAAGGGTCAGCATTGAGCCCGTACCTATTTGTTTTAGTTATGGACGACTTAATTAGGTACCCATAGGATGAGGTACCATGGTGCATGTTGTTCACAGATGATATAGATTTGATCGATGAGACCTGAAACAACGTCAACACAAAGTTAGAACATTGAAGGGATGCTCTAAAATCCAAATGTTTTAAAATTAGCTGGACTAAGATAGAATATATGAAATCCAAGTTTAGTAATAATAAGAGTAGAGACAAGGAAGTAGTTAAGATTGACGGCCAAGAAGTACAAAAAAGACCACACTTGCGATATCTTGGGTCGATAATCCAGGAAAATGGAGAGATTGAGGAAGATGTCGCACACATAATTAGAGCTGAGTGAGTGAAGTGGAGATGTGCAACTGGAATTTTATGTGATTGCCACAAACCTATAAAGCTGAAGGGCAAGTTCTATAGGGCAGCTGTGAGACTAGCTTTGATTTATGGGGCGGAATGTTGGGCAGACAAAAACCAACATACCCATAGAATGAGTGTAGCGGAGATAAGGATGTTGAGATGGATGAGTGGCAAGACAAGAAGGGATAGAATTCGAAATGAATTCATTCGAAAAAATTTAGACGTGGCACCAATCGGTGGCAAGATGAGAGAGAGTAGACTTCGATGGGCTGGCCATGTATGGCGCTGACCCAATACAATACCTGTTAGAAGATGCAAGTTAATTGAAGTGAAAGGATTGAAAAGGGTAAGGGGTAGGCCTAAAAGGACGTTGTTGGAAGTAGTCCGAAAAGATATGGGGACTTATGGCCTCACTGAGAGTATGGCATTTAATAGAGCAGACTGGCAGACCAGGATTTGTGTAGTCGATCCTAAATAATTGGAAAAAGACTATGATGATGATGATGAAATAAATGGATTGGGCAGTACTAGTCAAATGATGGTGGAAATCTGGATATCCCACATGTGAAAACAAGATATCAAAAGCAAATATAAGGCACACAACTCGGAATGGTCCGTGAAGGTGCTAGACTATTAGGACGGTGGAACCACCTTCAGTACCAAAAAGAGAATTCAGATCATAAATTGGAAGAAAACAATACTTGGGACCGAAAAATGCTTCGGGGAACAACCCTGAGTATGTGCGTCCGAGCTTTTCCTAGTAGCCCAGAATCTAGTGGAGGGGCTGCGAACAGCTCGGTACCCCTGCCTCAGGAGAACCCTAAAGGAGAATAAATAGAAGTATTCAAGTACATGTTGGCAGAGTTACATGGGCTCTTTTCTCAGACCAGGCAGAGAAGATCAGCTCATATGGTTCCCAGTTCCCACGGGAGAATTTCCAGTCAAATCAATGTCTCGAGTCATAACCTGGTGTTCAGAGGCAATGTCATAAACAGAGTATGGAGTATTCCTGGGCCTACTGAGAAGCAAGTCCTTGTGCTCATAATCCTTGATAAGGTGATAACTGTGGACCATATGATACCTAGAGGACTGATAATACCTAATGTATGTCTACAGTTTCAAAAAATATAAAAATAATAATATATGTCTAATGCCCAAGACGGATAGAAAAACAGTCAGCTGTATATTTCTACATTGCACCTGGGCTACAGGGTTGCAGACTTTGGTATTGAAGCAATTCAGTATTGCATGGGCACAACCACCAGCAATTAGTTCACTCTTTATACAGTGGTTTACCTACCACTGCCCAAATAGGATCAATAATGTCGTGGCTGACAATACGAGCAGTGCCATGGATGATAAAATTAGACAGGAACAGATGATGCTTCAAAAATAGAAAAATATAATTTTGAGTAGAACATCTCAGATACTAGTTACTTCCTCAAAGGGAGATTGAAAAGAGCTCATGGCCTACCAAAAACCAGTGACAAGATTAAACAGCCTCCATCCCCAGCAAGTGTGATCAAGCGAAATTTTGATGGAAGTTCAAATAGCAGCATAAAACATGCTGGTATTGGAGTAATGAAGGATTGCCAGGGAAGAATATTGAGAACATATTAAGGCCCAGTAAGTGGACAATCCGGATGAAGTAGAGGCAGGTGCTCCCCTGCTAGGTCTTTAGAATTTGGACCGTGGATGGAGTTTAATTAGTATAGAGGGAGATTCCAGCAACATGAACTGGTAGGAAAGTATCCATGGTTTTTATATGTGTGCGGAGAAGTATGGGGAAGGTGTGCTCGACAACATACATCCTTCAATCATATCGGGCGAGAGATTGATCGAGACGCAGATGTCTTGGCTAAGGAAGGAGAAACCAAAAGGAGCTCATAAGTAGAATTTCAGTGTATAGTTCTCGAGCCTCATGTACATAGACCCAGTTTTGATTCTTTTCAGTCATCATTACTCTGACTTTATTTTTCAAAAAACCGGGAAAATTACATAGGTAATGAAATTTAGCTACCAATCAAAAAGAACAAAAAGAAAAAAGAAAAAGAAAAAGAAAGATGCCTTATACATTAATTCATATAGAAAATGTGTGCAAGAAATAAAAAAGATTATGTAATCAAGATTCTGTCTTGTTTTGTAGGATAATGCAACAAAGATGAGATCACAGGAGCAATGAATCAAGGTATTTTGCAATAAGTTTTACATATATAAACATAACATATAAGCCATACATAAGGTCAGAGGCCAGTGTTTGAATACCTCATATGCAGCACCAATCTCCTTAAACTTCTCTTCTGCTCCAGAGCTCCTATTCAAATCTGGATGATACTAAAAAATAAAAGGAATCCAACAAACAAGGGAAGCAAAAATGAATTCTTTTTGAGAATAAGCAAAAATGATTTCTTTTGACATTAAAAGAAATAAAAAAGCTTACGGGCCTCCTGTAAATTATGATAAAAAAACACCTGACGTAAATTTTAAGAAATTTTTTTCCACAATATAAGAAGGTAAATATTTGAGAACGCAAACCATTGATTCGAATTAACCAATTGAGATCAGCGTAGTCGTGTCAAAAAGTGAATTAGATGGAATGCATCACATCCACTGAACTATCCAAGCTAAGTTTCTTGCACTTCCACTTCAATTAGTCCACGACAAAGGAAAATGTAAACAGCCATGCATTTGTAACTTCTGGTGTGTGTGTCTTACAATGCATTTTTATACGAAACAAGTCCTTTTATGGATAATAGTAAGCAAGACACTGAATATGATAATATAATTTGACTTAGATCCAATCACCAAAACTTCTTGAGCATCAAAGAAATATGTGCTCATGAATAATGAGAAAAACCGCAGCTATTTCAATATTTGCCGTTATCTGAGCTAACTACACCTTGAAAACTCAAACTACACCTCCAAATAGATAATTCTTGCACAGGCAAGAAAGGAATGGCATCAAAATTGTCATTATCAAAAACCAAAATTTAACCAGCACTTTCTCCATGAGAAAAAAGGCCCAAGAATAATCATTTACTATCAAATCCATTACATACCTCACGGGCAAGCTTTTTATAAGCACACTTAATCTCTTGCAAGGTTGCATTTCTCTTAACGTTAAGAGTTGAGTAATAATCAGAACCGGAAGCCCTAATCAGGTTTAATCGCTTCTTCCCTTTCAAAGCGAAGCGTGGATTTTGAATTCCGACTCTGTTTTTGAAAAACCAGGTAGCTCCATAACCCAATTCGAAGCTCATTTTATGAGAAGAAGCAATGGAGATATCGAATTTGAGCAGAAGTTTAGGTGAAGCTTGTTTTGTTGACAAGCGCATTTTAAAAAACGGGGAGTTATGATGCAGAGCGCTGAAGCAATAATTGCTCGCCATTATAGCGGACTCGTCAGTGAAATAGGGCCCGAGTCTTCATAAAGAGAATCAATTATGCCATGAAACAGCTCTGGCTTTTGGTTAAAACCTCTGTAAAACCCTAAAGAGACGAACCGCCATTTCTGAATCTCTTTGGCTGACGGTGTCGTTTATGAAGAAGCATGCTATACACGATCGCTGACTGTTCTATGGTACACGAGCGCATACGGTTTATGAATGAATTTATGCTTCGAGAGTACATGACGCCACAAATATATGAACGCAAAGTATACTGAAATGCACATGTCTATGCCCAATTAGTGGTCGTGACGATAATTACCGTCAGTCATTATATTTTACGGTGATTGGAATGAGATTGTACTTTCCCGACAAATTTCCGTTGTCTATTTAACTCACTCATCACCGTCCACCCTTACATGGACGGTGTTAGGCTGCATGACAACTAACTTTCCGATTTGAATTTGAGGAAGTTTCGTGCTTTCTATTTTTCCCATCAGGTCTGAGGGGCGAAAACTTCTTTTTATGTCAGAAATTATTTTTCTCTATTTTGTGTACAAAACAACGAAATTGTTTTTCTCCATGAAAGCAAAAAAAATGATTTTATGTCAAATTTTCCTGCAGCGCAGCACACAAAAAAAAAAAAAAAAAAATCAAAACAAGCAATATCTTATTCTCTCTCTCCTTGTTACCCCTCTCTCTCTTCCCCACCAATCTATTTTTCTTTCTTCTTATTTTTAAAAATCCTTACATCTTTGTTTCTCACATCTCTCTTTATCTCTCCATATTCATAGAACTCTCTTTTTACTTTATCTTGCTCTGGTAATATCATTCTCTCTATCTCTACCATGGTTTACTCTCTATATATTCCTTGCATTTGACTCTTTTCTTTGTGGAAATGTATCCGCCCAGACTGCATTCACTTGAGATGCTGTCCTATATTTTTTTTTTTTTTTGGAAAGAAATATATTTCGCAAGAAATAGTTTTCATGAACAAATTATTCCAATGATCCAAATGGGACAGAAAACTAATCAAAATACTACTACTGAATTGTTTGACATCTTGTCTCGAATTTCAGTTTAATAATATATTTAACTATAAATTTTCCATGTTAAATTAATCATTGATTAATGGGTGTGGTTTCTATAGGGTGGCAACCATAAACAATCTTATTAAGCTGCACCTTCAAATTTTATCATAACGTGTAATTTTGAAATAAAATATTTTTAGAATTATCTAAAAATCTATTTTTCATATCTAATTATAAAAAATTAAACTCCAAATATAGTTAAAATCAAGTAGATCTATAAATATATGGAAATCTTGAAAATTGACAGTCTAGATAAAATGTTGCAAAATGCACTATTTACGGGACAAAATTTTTTTTTTCATATTCATACATCTCAATGTTGAGATGATCAATTAGGTTTTTCAATATTAAAACAACCTTTTCGATGGATTTTTGACGTGCATCTATTACATTTTAAGGTTGCAACCTTATATAAACTTTTTCCTTAATTAAAAATTCTAAAAGAAGAATTTTTCAAATTTGCCCCTCCACTTCAAAGTTAATCGCCTTTCAAAAAAACCACTATGGAAGACACTTCACCAATTATATATCCATCCATCTATTATCTATCACTATCTACGTTGTAACTCTATATTAAGCCAGAAGGACACGTACATTACTACATGTGTACCTCTCTCTGTTTTATCTCGTTCTAAGATACAATTCAACAAGGAAAAAGTTTATATAAAGATGGTACGTTATAATGTAGAACTATGAATGCCCCTCAAAAATTCATCAGAAAAGGTATTTTTAATGTTGAAAAACCATTTGATTGATCATCTCGACATCGAGATGTATGCTTATGAAAAATAAAAAAGATTTTAAATATCAGAAATAGTGCATTTAGAACATATTATCTACACCGTCTATTTTTAAGATTTTCATATGTTTATAGATCTACTTGATTTTAACCATTTTTAAAATTTAAAATTTTATAATTAGATATAAAAATAGATTTTGAGATAATCTTAAGGACATTTTACTTCAAAATTGTATACCATAATAAAATTTGAAAGTGCATCTTATCTCTACACCTACGGATGCATCCGTATGCCAACTGCACCTTTCAACAATTGTCTCTCCTTTCAAAAGTTTCAAAGTTAAAAGTTCCCACCTCTTTAAAGCCACATTTGCCAACAAGAACTTTGGACCCATGGCATCCCAAATTCCAACTTACGCCCTTAATTCCAAGTTTGGTTAAATCTTTTTTTAAGATATAAGAAGTGCGCTATTCCGAAAATTAAGATAGCGGCCCGGCCCAGCCCAGTCCAGCCCACCCCACCCGACCCCATGGAGAGCAATGCTCCGGAAGCTCAAATCTCAAGAGCGTCGGTACGGGTAAAAAAAAATTTCCTCCATTCCATCTCGAGTATTTTCTTTTCCCCCATTCGCTTTCAACTTTACGCTAAACAAGCCAGCCTTTGTTCGCCCCTCTGATCTCACAAACTGACAAGAAGCGATTTGATGATCTTGCACAATGGCTAGCAGTGATTTAAGGTCTGAATCTAGAAACTAAAGAGAGAAAGATAAGGCATCTGGTTCTTTCTGATCTCTCTAGAGAGAGAGAATTTGGACGTTCAAGAAAGCAGAGAAGCAAGCCTTAAGCCCTCTTTTTATTGACGCCTTCTTACAAAATCTCCAGCCGGAGAAGTCATTTGGATTTCCAAGAAAGCAGCTAGGGATATTGAAGGTTGTTGTCTGATCGTTTTCAAGTTGAGCTCTCCTGATTTGTGATTTGAGGATTTTATCGTGTTTTACATGTTCAAATTTTAATGTGTTTTCTCAGTTTCATGAAACTTCAATGATGAATGAATTAGGCTAAATTTTATGACAATGAGATTGAATTCACGGGAAAGCATGACGTTACAGTTGAGTACATAACTTGCAATTATTTTGGCCTTTTTCAATTATACAGTGAATTAGATTTTTGAATTTTGTATCATGGACACAAGCCTCATGGAAAACTATAATCTAGAGCCTCAAAGGATCACTAGACTGAAGTATCTGACAATAGTGTAGATTCCACTAAATTGGAGAAACATATATTGGAAAGCTGGTTACTTTTTTTGATCTTGTCCTCTTTGCAAGGCTGCCCATACCAAATCCTACGTTACTTGCTCGTTCAATACTAATTTATGTGATTTTAGAAGGGTATGTTAATTATTATTATTATTTTTTCTTTTTAATATCGACACTCTTTAACATTTCAATTACCTCATGTGTCTGAACGTAAACCTGATGAACCAAGATAAAAGAACTTTGACACGCTCATCCAAGATTTGCGGAATCCATAATTTTGCCCCAACATATGGTGATTGCCATTTTCTCATGTAGAAGATGAAAATGAATGCTTGGAAAAACTGCCCAACATGATTTCTAATCTATTGCCGATGAACTAAATATTCGATAAATTAATATTACCACCAATAAAAAATTTTTATGGATTAAATTGGTTAATTATCTGGTCTACAAGTTGACAACATCCACATGGTACCAATCACATGCATAACAAGCTTTCAGTTGTCAGCCCTAAATCTCTTCAACAATCTCTCTTTAAATTAAATATCTCAAGTAGTCTCTCTCCTCTCTCATTTCTTTATCCCCTTTCACTCATCCCTCTCATTAAATTTCTGTCTCTATCTCTTCTTAAATCTCTTTCCCCCTCCGCCTCTCTCCCTCTTTTCTCTCTCCATGGAACCTATCTCTCTCTCGGTCTTAAATTTTCGCACAATATCTATCGCCTTTCACCTCTAAAGTTTCTGTGTGTGTTTGTATCTACTATCTTATTTATTTTATTCAAATTTTTCCTTCTTTTTTTTGCCTTCCAGATTTGGGTTTTCAGCCAATATATCAATTAATCACAGATTTGTGAATGTTATCAATATTTAAACACCCTTAAAAAGTCATGTAACAAAATGAGTTTCTTTTATTTGTTGTGATTGGGTACTATATTTTATTAAATTATATTTTATTAAATTTATGTTGACCACACTAACCACTAAGCCGAGAGCCCTAATAACAGTAAATCAATTTTTTATTGATTAAGTGAAATAACAACGAGAATTTAAGGGAACAAGACTTTCTTTTTTAAAATGGGATCAATTTTTATCAAAATACCTTTATTTGCTCAAGATTCCCAATCTTGAATGGATAATATGATCATGTTCAACATTTGTTGAAGAAGTTCCTGAATGAAGTAAAACTTTCAAAGTAACCATTGTACATTAGAATGGGATGATCGATCACCATGGTAGTTTTATAAGATGGTTGACCATTTAAGAGATATTTTCCCTATTTCTCTTACGGGATTCATGGATATTGTGGATGAAGCTTGACGCGAACAACATAACAATATGAAGTTTTCCAGGAAGCAAATTATGCTGAAATTTCCTTCCTAGTTCTAGGTCGGCAATCTACAATATTTAATTGACTTTTGCCCAAACTTTACCATGTAAAAAGGTTGTTCTTTTTAATGGAGTTGTGGCTCGTTTTCTTCCCATGTCCATGTCAGTGTTACAGCCACTTGGTTTGTGTTGCTGCATATTACAAGATTTTTTTTGAAGGCGAGAATCCAGAAGCTCAAAGAATTGAAACTTCTATACTTTTGCCATACACATTTCTGGGAAGAGTCACGGTGGACCTAGTGTTTTGAAGGGTTTCAGACCATTGGCTGTGTGGTTAAGATGTTGAGGGCCCACACACAAACCTCCAACATTGGATTCCAGCTAAATCACAAAAGTACCAAAGTGCATTTTCTTTCATTGAAGCTATTCTCCATAGTGATTGACTAGTATTCATTTCAGCAGATGAATCAGAACGATGCTCCCTAACTCAGGTATCGAAAACCAGGAATCAGTTCAAATGAACTTACACATTTATGTAGTAGATAATATTTTAATTTTCCAGGATTCTGTGCCAGTCTAAACTGAGATTGAGAAAAGTTTATTTCTGTACCCATATAATTAAGAGACAAAAGTCATAAAGATCACAAACCAGATATTACATAGTAAAACACACTACGGTAGTGGAAATACGCAATATGCTGCTCAAATCTCGTGCAAATTTCCCATATTCTCGATCTGAACTCCTCCAAACAATGCAGTCATTCTCAATAAAACCTTCCCACAAACAACATATATCTGTTATAAGATTACGACAAGCATTCACAGGAGAACAACCAGGAACAAAGACTAATTTCCTTGAATAGAAATCTCTCAATATCCAAAAGTGCCATGAGCATGATAGGACTTGTAATCAATTTAAAAGGAACAGCAAAAGAAAAATGCAGAGGTAACCCCTCATGCTGATTTCCTCTTGGACTTGACCATCACATACCCAATAAAAACCGACAATAAGCTGAGTAGAGAAACCCCAGCAAAAACTGGTAGCAAGAGTGCATATTCCTTGGGCAAGAAGTAGTAATGTATAAAATGATCAGTATCCACGAAAGGCTGTGATATCAGAAGACAAAAAATAAAATCATGTTAGGACAACAAACTTCAGTAAACATTCCTGCTTGCAATCATAGAATATAATCTCACCAGTATAATGACCCAAAATGTGTAGTAAGTGAAGAGGGACAGGCTTATGACACACAAGAGAAGCCCTACGGTCTTGTCCGCCAATTCCATCGTGTTACTGAGAATCCACCTACCCAAAATGAGTCTAGAAATCTTTATCATTTTTATTTCTCAACTGATGCTCTAAAAAATATACCTTTTGTGTAATGGAAAAGATGCACAAGAAAGGATGATTGCATAAATTGAACAATGCAAGGATTAGATCTGAAAACCATAAATGACGCTCACCTAACTCAACCATCTCAAGTGGAAGCCGTGGTTCCCACAAAAACTGGAATACAAGAAGTTAACACCCTATATATTGAGAATTGTGGCCTCTTTCGTTAAGAACTAAGATGTTTACAGCAGTGATCAAGAGACATTTTAATCTCCCAGTTGTACGAGCCTTAAAAGTTCTAACAAAAAAGAAATTATTGAATTGAAGTTAACAATGAATAATAACTTATTTCCTATAATTGCAATTGGAAGCATTCATGTTTGGAAGCATAAGATGCCCTAAATGATGCCACCCTGTAATAATTTAAATATTGGGAACTATTTTTATTTATTATTTCTAAAATATTTACAGAATATTAATGATGAGGATGAAGACAATGAGGATGATGATGATGTGTGTGAGCTAGAAAACTAGATTTTGATGTCAATTATTTGAAGAATCATCAAACAATCAAAAGGGCAGCTAGAAATTATCCACACACCAAAAAATCTACAGCTATGCATTTCCATTTAGAACAGAACAGTTGCAACCCCATTACTCTAACTTCTAAAGCACTTAAAAATACAGAATCATTCCTCAAACATTAAAAGAAACCGTTCTGGAAATCTTATCAGAGGCATTTTTCGTTATCAGAAAATTCCATCTTCATATGGAAGATGGCAGATGAAATAATCAAGAGTTAGGATGAACCTACTTATAGGCTCCCCAGTGAAAGCTTGAAAGAAGACCTATAGATTTTAGCTTCTTCCAGATTCATCTTTGAAACAAGCGAATTGTGCAATAAACTCTTTGAAAGTGAAAAACAAGACGCGAAAAGCCAAAGGGTCCTTTGTGAACCATGGGTCATTTAAGCAATACGGTTACCATGTCATCAATGGCTTGGACGATGAAGATGACACATTTTTTTTGAAATAGTGTCACCCATGTTTTACGAATCCCCAAATCATTAGGTGCAGACCATATTTTGGGTTGAAGAATTATAGACACTGGGTAGAAGATGCTGGTGGCCAGACTAGCCCACTCAAGACAACATGCTATTAAATCCCATAATGCCTAAATGCACATTTAGAAAGATGTCTATTTTTCATAGAAGAAATCTAGAGAAATTTTGAAAAGGCGTTATATACTATGGTAGCAGTTGGTTTTCACAAGGTAAGCCAGCAGTTGGTTTTCAACAATATGAGAGTTAAAAAAGTGAGCTACTACCCATCACCAACTCCAAGACAATGGCATACAAGTTTTCTCTTCTAGTTGAAGATGGATTGTCACATGGTTACTTATCCATTTCTACCTAGGATGATAATTCTTAACAACACAAAAGGGAACACAAATTGATGGAGGAAGTTCTGGTGTCCTATAGGGAAACCAAAAGATGGTGGTCCCTTACCAAGATAACCACTTTTGAGATGGGTTCGGGACACCAAAAAGCTCAAATCGAAAGCCCTTACATCCATTGTCATTTTAATGACAGTCCAGACCTAAAGTTTTGTGGCAATCAAATTGAAGCATTTTTGGAGTTTAACAAAATTTTTTTTTCCTTTTGCAAATGTTTTTGAAGATGAAGAGGCTGATTGAACTTTGTTTGGGTCTCTCACTCATCAAAAGTGTTTTGTTTTGGAGGGAAACACCATTTCTTAGTTTTCTTGTGGAAACCCTAAAATACATTCCTAAATTAAATTGGGATCTCTCTCTCTCTCTCTCTCTCTCACACACACACACACACACACACACACACATGCGCACGCGCATGCACCCACAAATACCTCGCAAGAATATATCCGCATGTTTAAATGCAAATTACTAGCTCTTCTATAATAATATTACAGCTTCATTCTAATCTGTTGGAAACGATCCCTGTCACAGGAAATCTGGAAGTATTTGACCACACCAAATGACCAAAAGCACAAATTTTCTATCGAGACAGATGATATTAGAATCTATATGGATCAAAATGCATGTAAACTTATAGTATGAACAATATGAAAAGAAAAAATCAAATAAAATATCTCTTGGTTTCAACAAAGTTTAAGCAAATTCCTCTAAACAGCAAAGTGAGTTCAAGACATGCAAATGAATATGAACTCAAGATTCTACCATGTTCTGAAGGATAAAATATCAAACATGCAACCACGGGCCAATCAATGAACTGAGCGTCTTGCAATTAATTTTACCTATGTTAACCGTAACCAATTGAGTCATAAATAATGTCAGAGGCCAGTGCGCAAGTACCTCGTATTCAGAACTAATATCCTTCAATTACTTTTCTGCTCCACAGCTGAGCTCCTATTTAAATCTGGATGGTACCCAAAAACAAAAGAAATTCACCAAACAAGTGAAACAAAAAGGAAAATCTTTGATAGTTGGAAAGAAAAAATAACAACTTTAAAAAGTCCTTTGTAAATTATTCACAGACTCCAAACAACATATCCCTTATAAAATTTAAAAGAAAATTGTGAAACAATATTGATAAAGTTAAAGTTTTAGCATGCTGAGAATTGATAGAAATTAGCCATTTGCGATCAACTTCTCGCATCAAAAGGTAACTTAGAGGTAATACATCACATTCCATTAATAATTCAAGCTAAGATTCTTAGGCATCCACTTGATTAGTTCAAGACAAAGGAAATGCAAGCAAAACACTCAATTTGTTTCGACTCAGAATTGGACTAAAAATCCCCAACTAAAAAAAGATAATGAGAAAAGGCTTAGCAATTTCATGGTTATCAAAATCCAGTTAATTAAGCCTTCAAAACTAAAGCTACAGCTATAAATAGATTTTCACGCACAGGCTAGAAAGAATGCCACCAAAATTTATCCAAGTGATCCCCAAAACTGAAACTTTACTAGCATTCTATCAATGGATTACGTAGCGTCAAGAACTTTAACTTAAAAAACATTACACACCTTGCAAGAAAGCTTCCTACAATCGCTATTAATCTCTTGCATGCTTGCGTTATCTTGAAACTGGAAGTAGAGCAATAATCAGAAACAGGATCCCTAATTAAGCTTAATCGATTCTTCCTTTTCAAATCAATTTGCACTCTGTTTCTCAAAACCACGAAGTTCCATAAACCAGTCACAGATTATTCGTCGAGAAGAAGCAATGGATAAATAGAAGTCAAGAAGAAGCTCATGAGGCCGGTTTTGATAAATAAGGGGATTCATGGTGCAGAGGTACAATGGTTTGCCATTGTAGAAGACTAATTAGTGAAAAACGGCTCATTGTAGAAGACTAATTAGTGAAAAAGGGTCTCACTCCCAATAAAAACAGTCAAGTCATGGAAAAGATCCTGCTTTTGGTTAAAGTCTCTGTAAAACCCTAGCATCAAACCGCCATTGCTGAAACTCTGGATTTCAAAGAGGGTACCATTTTATTGAAAAGCATACGGTACAGGAGCAAATAGTTGGCAAATCGCCGTTTTTAACAATATTTTTTCAAAAGAAGGCATTTTTTTTTAAAACGTTTAAATCTGCGCTTTTTTCAGGAGATTGGCAAAAGAAGGCATTTTTTCATGAGTTTAAAACGCGTTATATTGAACCGTTAAAAAAACGGATTAAAAAAACTCGTGCTAGGGTTTATCCCCGGTTGAATAGTAGAGGCGTGGGCTTTTATTTATTTTTATTCTTATTTTTTTTAACTTAAAGATAGGTATGAGCTTCATATGGCGGCAGGTTTTAGTAGCTATTGTAGGAAATCACTGTGTGAAGTTCAGATTTCCTGAATTACGATTTATTCTATTTTTTATTTAGATTGTGTTGAACTGTGATTTGTTTGTGATTTTCTGAATTAAATTTTATTTTACTTGTGATTTATTTAGTAGTTACTATGAAAATCACAGTCATGGCCTAAACTTTACACCGGATGGGTTTTTCTATGTTAAAAGAGAAACTTGGCAATCTCATGACAAATTTACCTAATAAATTATAATAAACAAGCATAAAACCATTGAATCAAAATCCCCAAAATTGGCCAGATTTTCATCCGATGTTGACAAAATTCTACCAAAACTCATCCAAATTAGGGCTCAAATAACTCTCAAATAAGGGCTCAAATAACTCAAACAAGGACTCAAAGAACATCCAGATTATCACAATTTACCAAAATCTCAAATCCCTAAGCAAGTTAAAACAAAAGCTTAAAGAAAATCCAGATTAGGGCTCAATCCCCAAACCTAGTTCAAGGCAAAAAAAACTCGGCTAGGGTTTCGCCTCCACCATCGTTTTCCTCATCTTCTCCAGAGATATCAAAGCTTGGTCAATGAGGTTTCTGGCCGTAGGAAAGATTTTGCGTCTCGAGCTATATGTTTAACATGCTCTCTCTGTCTTGGTTGTTGTTATGCGAAGATTTTCTGCTGATTGCTCCCCTGTTCCTGCTCTTCTGCGTTTTGCCCCTCTCTCTCTCTTGCTCTGCTCTGCCCTCTGCATTTGAAACGTGGTGATTAGTAGTTAGTATAAACTGTTTTGGTATTTTACATCAACCTAAGGTCTGAATTGCATTTCACATCAATCTTGGGTTTGAATTTTTGCCGAACATGGAATTTGTATTTCACATCCATATGAGGTTTGAATTTTTGCCGACCTTCGAGAAAAACGAACATGATCAACAGTTTACAGCTTAATTTTTGCTCATGATTGATTTAATTATATTAGCTTCATAAAGTTTTTATGATTTAATTATATTAGTTTCATAAAGTTTTTATGAATACATTATTTGATGGTTTTGGCCATTCTTTTAAAATTTCAAAATTTTGAAAATTTTAAACATATCCAATTTTTTTTATTATGAATTTTTTAGCCAAATTTGATATATTTATGAGATTTTTACATACAATATTTTTACATGTATTTTCACCCTTAATTTTTGCATTCAAATTTTTGGGTAAAAGCCCATTTAATTCTTATTTTATGTTGTGCTGATATAATGATATTCCCCAACTTTGCTGACTATCGAGTATGCGTGATGTGGTTCATGTTACACGAGTAGTGTAAATTATAACGAGTTTGTTTTGAGCCAGAGGCACATGCACGATCACCCTAACCTATTTTGACACTCAAGATTATGCTACATTAGCGGTCACGAGAGTATCATTAACCAATTTGCAATGATTGGTTGTTGAGGGTACGTTTTGATTCCTATGAAAATGTTTTTGTAGAAATATCTTTACATAAAATACTCCCGGTATGGATTATTTTTAAACCCGATCAGTCCATTTTTATGGTAAAAGTTTCCTTGTAATCACGAAGAACACAAAATAGATATCCAAAATATGGATTTGTGCACTTCTTTACACATTTTACATATTTGTATTCCTCTTAGTTACTTTTCTAGCTATGGTACGCAAACGAAGGGTACTAAATCTTGTATCCCCATCCTTGGCATTACTGGTTAGAGGCCCTTAGTGGTTCCCTCCATGCTTGCTGTCGAGCCCCATCAAGTTGTGTAGAAGCCCTAGGCAAAACTAGCTACAGCAGGTTGATAGGCCCGAGGATAAACTCGGATCGGTTGCTCTTGGGAGTTGAGACACATAAGTTTGGACTATGGACGGGAAAGGAGCTTGAGTCGTGGTGGTAGCACCCCATAGTCTAGTTACCATGTTGTGGTTGCCTGACTATTGTTCATGCTGGACTTGAGAAGGCTAGCTTAGAAATCTGCGTTATAGATATGGAGCAGAAAGTGATGCAATTGAATTAGACTCGGACGATGCCCTCGATTATTTACCGGATTTAGATGACATGGTTTTTTTGTAATGAAGAAGCATCACGGCCACACCACACAAAAAGGTTTAAGAAGTTTCACCCTGTCTTTTTAGTTTCAATGGCAGGCTTTGGGACCTATTGTACACAAGTGAGACTCTGACTACATCAACCCTTATGGCAACACTCCGCATTTTCACAGCAAGGAAATATACAAAGGGGAGGTCCCTTAACCACACATTGCCTCGACCCCGAAAGTTAGGTAACCCTCTGATGTCGGATTAGGGTGATTTTGGGAACAATTACATAAAGTCTAGAGGTGACATACACCAGTGTGGAAAACCAGCACATAATGCGCATATGCAAGGCGTTTCCAACAATCAACAATGATAGACAAATGAGGAACAATAAGAGCAATATTAGAGAGCTTAAAACTCGAGCTAAATTCCGAAGTTGGCCCAATGGTACAAACCACGTTCCCAGCTATATAAGATGTGTCACGTGTAGTATGGTATTCGTCACTGAGAGCACAAAGATTGTTTGTGCTTCATATCAGTTTCAAAGTTCTAGTTCTTCGGACCACAAGTGATCAGAGACAAAAAAAGAACTAAAGTTCTAACATTGTTTGTGGTCATTCGTAGGCAGAATGCAGTCTTAGGCCAGGTTCGTGCAATGTATTCTCAACAGGAAACTGAAAACAAACTAGTAGAAAACAAGCATAAACGATAGTATGAGCGGTCTCGATCAAAAAAGAAGGTTAAGTCTCAATGTAGATAAAAACTTATATTGTGTTGCAAGTGACAAGATCCATGTCCCTTGCGGCACGCTAAGTGTTGCTGACAACATGTGCTACATCTTTGCTTGAGATTTGTTTCATGTCTCTCTTTTAGGCATCTATGAACTCATTAACCAGCAACTACTGCAAAATAGGCAGTTTTTACATTGTTTTTGGCTATTTTTCAAGAGAATTTTAGCTTAATTGAGCCCACAGTGAGCACCAAAGTGTTTAGACATGAATCTAGGAAGTGAATATGAGACTCTTCTTTCCAAAAAAAAAAAGGGATTTAAATAGAGACTGTGAATAGAGACTTTAAATACATGAATCTTGGTGAGTTTTTTTGCCATATGACTTAGTTTTATACTTTTTGGATTTTTTTTAGAATGTCTCCAACTGTAAATCAATTTTATTTTAAATATACTTTTTAAAGCAGGTGTAGTTTGTATAAGGTTGAGGCCCTAAACAATGGATTTGGCCCTTTTCAATTGGCCAAATGGTATTTAGCGTAGACTAATTTGGTACTTTACGTCAACCTAAGGCCCCAATTTGTATTTCAGATCAATCTTAGGTTTGAATTTTTGCTAACACATGATAACCAATATAAAGCTTAATTTTTGCCAATGAGGGCAAAGAGAAGTATCACACATCTAAATTGATTGACCTTACGGGTGTGGCTTCTATAAAGGTTGCAACCGTAAACGAGAAGCACCTCCAAATTTTATCATGACATATAATTTACGTGTAAAAAATGATTAGGATTTTTTTAAAATCTATTTTCATCTCTAATTATAAAATTTGAAACTCCAAAAATAATTAAAATCAAGTAAATCAATAAATATCAGAAAATATTGAAAATGGACGGTCTAGATAATGTGTTGCAAGATGCAATATTTATGGGACTCAATATATATATATTTAATATTTTTACCGATAGTATTTTCACCTCAAAATTTTGAGCAAAAACTGATTTAATTATGATTTTTTTAAAAAAATTGATTTAATTTCGATTGTGTGGGGAGCTGATATATTGATATTCCCGTGCTTGCTGACCATGCCCAAGTACGAGTGAAGTGGTCTATGGTGCACATCAGTGTAAAGTATAATTCGTTTGTTTTGAGCCAGAGGCATGCACGATCACCTCCGGCCATGGACAATGGGAAAACCTATTCTGACACTCCAGACTACGCAAGATTAGTGGTCGTGGAAGTCATCATTATCCAATCTATAGTTCTTGCAGTGATTGGGTGTTTAAGGTGCTGTTGATTCGTATGAAATTTTTTTTGTAAAAATATTTTTATGTAAAAGAACTCCCGGTGTGGAATTTCTTTAAAACCAATCGGTCCATTTCTATGGTTAAGTTTTTTTTACAGTCCAAAGAATACAATATAGATCTGCAAACTATAAATTTGTGCACTTCTTTACACATTTTACAAATGGATACGGTTTCTATGAATCCATGGAAAAAGGAGTTCCCTCCTAAAAATTTATTTTTGAGATGGATTTTTGGATTCAAATTTTTAGGATATATAATATGGAGATCACGAATATGAACAAATAAATAAATTTTTTTAAAATTAAAAATTTATAAAGAAATTATTTGGACAGTTAGTTTCAATTGTTTTTAGATGGATCACCGATTTGTATATATGTTTAAGATGGATGCTTTATACTTTGAGGAACAGAATATAGAAATGCGTCTCCTAACTCATGAAACAATTTTTCTTTACAAATTTGTATTCCTCTTAGTTACTTTGCTAGTTTTGGTATACAAATGAAGGGTACTAAATCCTGTATCCCCATCCTTCTCTTTACTTGTTAGAGGGCCATGCTGGCCATCGAGCCACATCAAGTTGTGTAGAAGCCATAGGCGATACCAGCAACAACACGTTGGTAGGCCTGAGGATAAACTCGGGTCGGTTGCTCTTGGGACACATTTCGGACTATGGAACCAGCATGAGTGAGTTCACTATGTTGGGTTGCCTTGTGAACTACCTGCCCGCAAGCCACTAGGGATTCCCCAACCAGACATGCAAACCTAGGTTGTCAAAGAAGCATTTGCCTCCCCTTTATTTGTCGGAGGATGCCCTTGACCACCAGATTGACACTAGCAGGCAGATGGACGGTGCTTGATTTGCCATTGACATAAGTATTATCAAGGTGGAGGTAGGTTGACGCTCTTCATGGTGGTGAGAAGCTTGACCTATCATCGTCATAGTTTTTTTTTAATTAATTAGGATCGGCTATACAAATCTTGTACCGTCATTCAGCTCTAGATGTTTTAATCCTGGTAGATAACTCCTTATTCATCTCTTTGAGAGTCGACTTAGCATTAAAATGTACCTGGCTTAGATTAGACAGTTGCACATCCTCGACAACCTATATGTCGACTTTAGTCTGGCCACGACAGCAAGACTGGTGCTTGTGACCCAAAATTTCTGGAACATCAAACGCCCTGGCTATTTAGGATATTGCAAACTGTGCAAGGTCGACAATCATAGACTTCATAATATGCAAGCTAGGGTGCCTGACTTTCGTTCATCCTGGACTGTAGAAGCCTAGCTAGCATGGACTTATTGTCCAAGGCGTGTAAAAAATCTGCGTTACGGATATGGAGCAAGAGGTGATGCAATTGGGTTAGTCTCGGACAATGCCCTTCATTATTAATCGGACTTAGATGACATGGTTGTAATGATGAAGCATCACAGCCAGACCACACGAAAAGGCTTAGGAAGTTTTACCCTGTCTTTCAGTTTCAATGGCAGGTTTTGGGATCTACTGTACACCAGTGAGTCTGATTACATAAATCCTTATAGCAACCCATCACATTTTCTGTAGGGTGCTCTAAGAGCAAGGAAATATACAAAGGGGCGATCCCTTAACTGACTCCGAAAGTTTGATACCCCTTTTGATGCCGGACTAGGGTGATTTTGGGAACGATTAAAAATTTCTTAGATGTGGCTACATCAGTGTCGAAAAATCAGCACATAGTGCGCATATGCATGCTTGTTTCTAACAAACAACATTGACATACCAAGAAGGAACAATAAAGAGCAATATTAGAGAGCTTGAAATTAGAGCCAAATTCCGAAGTTGGACCAATGCCACGACTATATAAGATGTGCTGCTGTAGTACGGTATGCTTCACTGAGAGCACAAACATTGTTTTTGCTTGATATCAGTTTCAAAGTTCTGGTTTTTAGGTTGACAACTGATGCTTTTAGGTCCACAAATGATAAGAGACGAGAAAGAGCTAGAAAATTTTAAGGGAAAATTATAGATATGCCTAATCTATTTCATAGACATTCTAGCCTCTAATATTTTTTGTATCACACTTTAGATCTCAATATTGTTTTTTCTTGCATTCAGCTCTAGTAAAAAAGTCGACAATATTATGACTAAAATGCCCCTACATTCTCTCTTTACCCTGCCTCTCTCTAAACGTCTCTCTCCTTCTCTCTACCCGTTCTGTCTCTCTTTCTCTCTCTACCTGCTTTCTCTCTCTAATCAGAAAGCATCCAACAACTTTACCTGCCCTGTCTCTCTAACTTTCTCTCTTGAACCAAAAAGTATCCCGCAACTTCAATAGAGCTCAAAGCAAATTAACATAGAAACCGGGGGAAAGGAAATAACACTTAGAAAACCCAATCTCAAAAGAAAAACCATGATCAAAACCAATTAGGCACTCTACTATTTTACAAATTTTAGAGTTAGAAAGTCTATTGGTGAATCAGGAGGCGTTGGCTAGATAAATGGCTCCAAAAAGCCTCATAATATCCCCATTCTCATAAAGTTGCATTTGGATAAACCAAGTCGCATTGGATAAGCCCCTTTAACGATATTTTTCTGTAGTAAACGAGAAGATATTCGATACCTAGAAGGCCGCTTTTGGATGAACCCCTTTATACGCTAGTTTAACAATACAAGATTTAACATTGGTCCAAAATCCCTAGTTAGAAACCTCTATGCGCTACTAATCGGAAAAAACTAATCGGGAAAATGCAATGACGATGATAACACAGCTTCCACACTTTTAAATGAGGATATTCCACTTTTAAGGCCACAACTATGTGCCTTTAAGGTAAACTTTCGAAAATATTGGGGGTTCATAATCTAAAGGCAGTGCCATAGCCATCCCGTACATTCCTAATTGAGATTGTCTCCTTCTTAAAAAGGCCTCATTTGGGTAAGCCCCATAAATCCCCGTGTTCTTAGACAATAAAGCTTTAGCTGTGGTGCACAAAAAACCCTAGGTACAAAGACACCAATATCTGAGATCACAATATACCATACATTACTAAATTTATTATAGCTTAGGAGCTTCCTCAACATTTCATGCATTACATAATGAGAATAACCCATTCTTAATGAGATGCTCTAGGATAAGCTCCTTTTTTTTGGTGAATCAGTAGGGATATCGGGCCACTACTCGTTTATTAATAAACTAAGAATATGTTACATGAGCAATTCTTATGCAACCCTTGGCAAGGGAACACTAGCAACATCAGATAAAATGAGAGGCGTCACAAAGTCTGGGGGACGAGCATTCTGCATTGTTGCTTCATTTATAGAAACTGCTGCATTCGCTAAGGAATCAGCAATCATATTAGCCTCTCTATAAGCGTATTGGATCCTCCATTGATGATCAAATACAAGAGGTACACAGTGCAAGTCCATTGGCAAGGTAATCCCCTTCTCAAGTGCATGGAATTCAAATATGTTATTAGAATTGTTACCCAATGAAGCTGCAAATGCCGTAATGAAACCGCCTGCATCAGATAAGCCACTTATTATGCCAAATTTACACTATATAGTTGCAGGAGAGAAATAAATTCCACAAATGTGGAATGCTGGAGATAACTCCAATGAACTTGACATTTTACTCCCTAAGTATCCTAAAGGTAATAATGGTTACTCTAAAAGCCAATAATTGTAAATTAAAAGTTAATATCACATCTATCACCCACAGCCCATGAGAATCCCTTCTCAGGATCTAAGTTTCATTTATGTGGTCTATTTGGAGACCATCCAAAATGTACGTTATAGTTGCATTAGCAGCTCATGCATATGTAATCTGTGTTCCACAAATTTCCCCTCCAGATGCCACTAAAATAGCACTACTTGGATGAGTACAATAGTGATTGTCGACTTTGTATGTGGCTTTAATTTAGGAAATACTTAAATCGGGTTGCCTACAGACACACATTTTACTGCTGCATGTTTAAGAAAAGTGCAATTACATATTTATCCATGATCCAAAACTTAATACATTATTCTGAACATGCAAATATATATTCTTGATGCATAAGTTGCCAAATTGAGATCAGCATCATCATTCAAGTCTAATCCCATTGATTTAGGGTCAGCAACTACAATAAGATGTGGCAATGTTTTGCGTTGGATGTCTACCTAATGTAAACCGCCTCTTTTACCCAAGCCAGGTTAAAAGAAAGTTTAAAGTCCTCACCCTTATTAGATCAAATTGAGATATGTATAAAATCTCAACATCTAACTATTATTATTATGACTACATAGGATGAGCTGTTCCAAGCGGTCGAACTTCTGACATCTCCTTAGCTAATCATGCTCAATGCCATGATAGGAACTTATAACTTACCAAAACCAATGTTAAACTAGTTTCAAATTAACAGGTCATAAACAATTACAGCTACACAATAGACCCATAGAATGTAATTACTTTTAGCTTTTTAAGTTTTCCTGAAAATGGTCCTTAAACTAGAAATTTACAAACCATGAATGGATTGATGGATATCTAAATGAAGGCTCGAGTGATTCCTTGAACTGAAGCCTATAGGTCCATACAGTTTTTTGTAATTGCTATAAGTGAAAACCACAAATTAGAAACAAAAATAAAAACGTAAGCCCAAAGTGCACGAAGTTCCTGTAACAAGATGTCCTAAGCAACAAGGTTTAATGGAAAATTCCAGAACAAAACTTGTGATTGGGAGCTGACCCAGCCGATCTAGATTGGACTCGGCCTAGGGCCGGTCTAGATCCTGCAAAATATTGTGAAATGGCTAGCTCCCGCTATGAACCGGACTCATCAAGCCGGTTCTCTGAACGAACTGGCAGGCCAAAACCGGAACCACCTTTTATTTTTTCAATTTTCTCAATTTTTTTATTTCGCTGATCCAAACTGATTTTTCAGATGAGCGATCAGGGTCACCAATCCATTTGTTAAACTGGTATCTTCTAATATTAAACCTTGAATCAATTAAGAGCTTATCTCCTAAAAGAAGATTGAATTGATAAATCCTAGGGTTAACTCTATTTCCTTCACTATTCGACATCAGGAACGAGGGCATATAACCTTATAAAACTGTGACCTACTAGGTCAACTTGTGTTGATATTGACCCATGAAATGTTCAAGACAACTCAATAATTAGTAGAAAAGAGAATTACATATCTACTTATTTGAAACACATCCCACCCACAAAACAACAACGACATAAGTCATAGAGTAGGATTTTTTAGAGAGAGACAGAGATAGGGTCCATGCTGAATTTTTAGGGCGACCACCTTTGATTTGAGAGAGAGAGAGAGCGATATTATATGGAGAGAGAGTGTGTGTGTTTTGATAGTTTTGGGAGAGAAAGCTGTTGATGTGAGGAAAGAGAATGGAGGGCTCAGAAGCCCAGGGCTCGAAAGCTTGCTCTGATTTTAATGGAGGAGGCTACATTTTTTCAGAGATGAATCAGCAAGGTCAATGCTGCCGCCGTATATGACCACTGAATTAGGCTCATATAACAACAACAGTGAAGGAGGGCTCGTGATTCCATGGAATTCAGTTGTGGCGTGGCGTATGCCTTCTCCTCCACTAGTGGTCCCCAGTTTCAACCCCACTGTGGACCCGGCGGTCCACTTTGCCGTTCAGGCGAGGGATCACGAGAGGCATTTGGCTTGTATGGGAGGAGGGGGTTTGACTAAAAGGCTCTCCATCTATTAAGGACTGGGCTCTTCTTCATCTTCAAAGGGATGACTATCATGTCTGTTTTTAGCTCTCGAGATCTCTCAATTTTACAAATGGTGATTTGACCGTCATCAAACCTAACAATTATTGTTCCCCTCTCCCCTCCCCTCCCCTCCCCTCCCCTTGAACGCCACCCACCACTAAGACCACTTTGGCTTCTTTCAATCGCCTTCGACTTCAAACACAGGAAACCATGAAATCCCCCCACTTTAAGCCCTTTGCAACTCTCCTCCCCCTCTTCTTCCTTACCTCTTTCCATTACCTCTCTCTCTGTGCCTCGGATTCATTCGTCTATGGCAGTTGCTCTCAAATAAAATTCGACCCCACTTCTTCTTATCAGTCCTGTCTCAACTCCATCATGGCCTCTGCTGCAAACTCTGCTTCTCTCTCTACATACAACAACTTCACAATCAACCACTCAGTCTACGGCCTCTACCAATGCCAAAACAACCTCCCCTTGTCCTAGTGCTTTAATTGCATTCAGAATTCCATCAACCAACTTTACGCCATCTGCCCGAACTCACGCGGAGGAACCATTCAACTCCAGGACTGCTTCCTGAAATACGACAACATAAACTTTATCGGTGTTCTCGATACGAGCCTCATATACACGAGGTGCAGCCCTGAATTCAGTAGTGATAGTAGGTTTTATGAGAGGAGAGAGGAGGTTTTTGCTGAACTTCAACAAGTGGGGTTCGAACGGGTTTGGTGTGGGCTCGAGTGGCACCATTCAGGGTGTGGCTCAGTGCATCGGGGACCTCGAGCCCAGTGATTGTAGCGCCTGCTTGACTCAGGCAGTGGGTCGCTTGAGGAGCCTCTGTGCATTTTCGGTCTTGGGGGAGGTCTTCATGGGGAAGTGTTATGTGAGACATTCGTCTGATGGGCTAGCCCTGTTTTTTCTTTTTTTTTTTTCTATTATTTTTTGAATTTGTTTTTTTGGTATTTCCACCCTGGATATGTAGGCTTGTAACTGATAAACCCGCTGGTTCAACCAGACGGTCAAAAAAGGGTTATAAAAAGAAACATATAAAAAAATATCTATTAAAATCTGTCAAGTATATTTAAAAAATAATTAAACAAAGCATTTGAAAATTAATGAAAAAAAATAGATTTTAAAGAATCTATTTATACCTAGAAATATTTTTAAAATTTTATAGAAAAATAAAAATTATAAAAA